>NW_026652281.1:118091028-118363107 GCF_009828535.3 Hylobates moloch | reverse complement strand
GCGGGGTACAGCACCCGTGGCGCATTGTCATTGAGGTCGCCCACCAACACGCGCAGGCTCACGTTGGCGCTGAGCGCGGGGAAGCCCTGGTCCCTGGCCTGCAGCGTGAGCTCGAAGGCGCGCAGCTGCTCGTGGTCGAAGGCGCGCTGCGCGAACACCACCCCGCTCTGCGGGCTCACGGACACGTAGGACAACAGCTCCCGTGGCTCCAGGTCACTGGCCAGGATAGAGTAGGAGACGCTGCCGTTGGGTCCCAAATCCGGGTCGGAGGCGCTTACTTGTGCGATAGAGGTGCCAGGTGGGTTGTTCTCAGCCACGTGGACTACATAGGAGGCCTGATGGAAAACAGGTGCATTGTCGTTGATGTCGGAGACGTGCAGGGTGATGCTTGTCCTGGAGGAAAGGGGTGGTTTGCCCTTGTCGGTGGCTATGATTGTGACGTTGTAGTCTGCTGTCTGCTCCCGGTTTAGGGCTCCACCAATCACCAGCTTGTAGTAATTCTTCGAGGTGGATTCTAATTTGAACGGAACTTCTTCCTGAATATAGCATGTCACCATGCCATTTTGCCCAGAATCCTTGTCTCGCACTTTTATGAGGGCTATTACAGTTCCAAGGTCTGAATCCTCTGGAATCTGGTTAGAGAAGGACATGAATGTCACCTCTGGGACATTGTCATTCTCATCAACAATTTCTATTTGAACATTACAGTGAGCTGTGTGTACTCCTCCATCCTTGGCTTCCACGCCCAACACATATCTACTTGTCTCTTCAAAATCCAATGTGCCATTGGTTGTGATGTCGCCCGTATTTGGATTGAGATTGAAGAGGCTGGTACTTATTGGGGAATTGAGGAAGGCATAGGTGATCTCTGCATTAATGCCCTCATCCTGGTCTGTGGCCAGCACCCGCAGCACGGAGGTTCCCCACGGTACGTTTTCTTGGAGGCTAACCCTGTATACCTCCTGGCTAAACACGGGAGCATTATCATTGGCATCGGTGACTCGGATCCAGATATGGGTGGTGCCGCTTAGAGGCGGGTCCCCGCCGTCCATGGCAGTCAGGATTAAGCGATGAGAGCTCTGATGTTCCCTGTCTAGAGGTTTTTCCAGCAGTAATTCCGGATATTTACTTCCATCAGGACTTTCCTTCGTTGACAGAGAGAAGTATTGATTGGGGTTGATGGTGTATAACTTCAGTGAATTGCCTTCCACATCTGCATCTTGCGCAGAATCCAGAGAGAATTTTACCCCGGGTAAGGCTGACTCACAAATTTCTAAGTCAATGCCTTTTGCAACGAAACGTGGTGCATTGTCATTAATATCTTGGATTACAACAACCACGTGGAAAACATTCATTGGGTTTTCAGCGACCGTTTCGAATTCTAGTGCACACACAAGTTTCCTTCCGCAAATCTTCTCTCGATCTATCCTACCGTTCACTAACAAATCCCCGCTCTCCAAACTAACGTTGAAATAATCCTCTGCACTAACCCGCAGTTTTCGAGTTGGCAACTCCCGGACGCTGAGCCCCAGATCCTCGGCAAGTTTCCCCACCCGTGAGCCGTTGGCTAGCTCCTCTGGAATCGTGTATCGGATCTGCTGGGAGATGGCCCCGCAGAACAAAGACAGCAGGAAGGGAAACAGTACCTGACTTTTCATCACTTCGGCTTCTCTGGCTCTCTGCATTTCAGGAACTCTCCGCGGAGCTTCTTTCCTCTGGAATGTTTTCTAAAAAGCAATGGCAGCTCCCTGGACTTCTGTGATCTGAGCTTAGGACTTATTAGTTAGGCGCTCGAGGGTGAACAGGAGCAGCGTCTGTGCTCAGTGCACCGGACAAAGCAGGAAGGCATCCTGCCTGACGCTCCTGCAGAATTGAGAAGCCTTCACTTCCTTTTGGTCGACAGCGGCGCCCAGAGGTTGTCTTGGAAAACTGCACAGTCCCCAGCTATTTATCCTCAAAGCACAACCTCTTGAATCTATGCACCCTGTCTTTAATTTGCTGGAAGGAACCAGATACTCACATTTTCCCCTTTACATTTCAATTTTCTAGTTTGTCATCATCAAATAAGGGTCTTCATCATTTCGTATTCTTTTTTCATTTAAAAAAATTCACAAGGTACACTGCCATTTTTTTCAGTTTTGGGAGCAAAAAAAATCTTCAGTGATTTCACTATATTTACAAACTCTGGCATGACTGCTGTATCCAAATAAGTGAATTGATAATTTTTATTTATTTTTAGTGGACTAAAATACCTACCTTTCTGTAAATTCATCGGAATCAGTTCCCTTATCTAGTATTTTAAATCTCTCCATATATATGTTATCAATTCAGTAATACTTTTCAAAGATAGTTTTTGCAAAAAAGAGGAAATCACAGCCTTATGATTATGTTAATATGTTTCTCTTCTTTATAAAATATAGATAATCTTTCCAGTTAAGTAGGGCAAAGTCTGATATTTTGTTAAAAGGGCCAATTTAGTATTGGGGTACACATACATGCTTTTATGAAGGGGAATCTCATATAATGTACATTTGTTTTATGAAACCAGTGCTTCTTTTTTATATGAATGTATATGAAATACTCTAGGCTGGGTGCAGTGACCTGTGATCCCAGCACTTTGGGAGGCCAAGGTGGGAAGAACACATGAGGTCAGGAGTTTGAGACCAGCCTGTCCAACATGGTGCAAGCCGTCTCTACTAAAAAAATAAAAATTAGCTAGGCATGGTGGCGGGTGCCTGTAACCCCAGCTACTCAGGAGGTTGAGGCAGCAGAATCACTTAACTCAGGAGGCAGAGGTTGCAGTGAGTTGAGATCATGCCACTGAAGTCCATCCTGGGTGACAGAGCAAGAGTCTGTCTCAAAAACATTCTCTATAATGCCAATTCTCAGCTCCAGCTGACTTATACCATTAATGAGCAAAACGAGTTTGACTTGACCACTGGTAAATATTGGAGAGGTATTCAGAGTTCTTAGACACCCAATTTTGGAACTTATTCTGTAGTTCCAGGCTTAGAACCAGTCTTGGTTCAAAGCAAATCCCTTTATTTCAAATGCATTACCAAATGAGATCCAACTCAACAATTTATTCTACTATTTTGCAGTGCTCACCCATACTCATACTCTAGTCGAAACAGCCTGTTATCTGTTTTCTTAAGATACCTTTTCACTTGTTTCCTTGCATCATGCCTTTATACTTTCCATTCCTTTTATTATGAACTTCTCCTCCCTTTCTCTTGTAATGGATTCTTGCCCATTCTTCAACAAAATAAAAATAAATCCATTTTAGTGAAAATGGGATGTCTGAGATCTTCCATTACCTGTACAAGTAGGTGGAATTGTATGGGTTCCATATTCTCAGTGTATTTTCATGACACATATGTAGGCTATGTTTCATATAGAATTCTTAGAAATTCTCTTTGAGCATCCAAATTTCCCCTGACACTAGCTAATTAATTTTTTTTCTCCTTACAGGGAAAGTGATACTGATACTATAAACATTTTTTTTCTAAAAATGATATGTTAAAAGTTACGTGCCTTTTTCTTTTGAGACAGGGTCATGCTATGTTGCCCAAGTAGGTCTCGAAGTCCTAGGCTCAGAAGTCCTCCCCTGGCTATGGGCCTTTTAAATTCTGTGATGTATTTCCATGTTTGAGTGAGAATACACCTTACTCTGCTTACAGCTTTTGTGTTCTGGCCCTGTTGTCTCATACATTTAAATGTGCCTTTTCCTAATATATTGAGGGAGGAATCTGTTCTTTTGTTTGAGTTCTAATAAAACATATTTTGGTCTAATTTTGGATGACTCTCATATGGTTTCATGAGTGAAAATAATTTCATAAATTGCAGAATAAGCCAACAATTTCTGGCTCAAGAAAGTTGTAGAACATGACAAAAGAAGGGACTTCTATTCCATTGTTGGAAGAGATTGTCTGGAAATCTCCCGCAAAGGCTGAGATATATTCCTTTACATGTTTTTAATGTCCTTCTCAAGGGCAAGAAATATCACTCCAAGGCTCATAATAGTTTAGCTAGGTGAACTTTACACCCTCAGGCAAAATGTTGAAATCAATATGAATACACATGTAAGCATATACTTTAGGCATATATGACAGGCACTATAGGTAAAACCATTTGACCAGCCTCTACTTTTTTTTTTTTTTTTTTTGAGATGGAGTCTCTCTCTATTGCCCCGGCTGGAGTGCAGTGGCCCAATTTTGGCTCACTGCAACTTCTGCCTCCTGAGTTTAAGCAATTCTCCTGCCTCAGCTTCCCGAGTAGCTTGGATTACAGGTGCCCACCAGCATGCCTGGCTAATTTTTGTATTTTTAGTAGAGACAGGGTTTCATCATGTTGGCCAGGGTGTTCTTGAACTCCTGACTTCAAGTGATCCACCTGCCTCAGCCTCCCAAAGTGCTGGGATTACAGCATGAGCCACCGCACCCAGCCTCTACATTTTTATTCTCCAATTTTTGTGTTATTGAGATGAAAAGAATAAGACCAGGCATGGTGGCTCATGCCTCTAATTGCAGTACTTTGGGAGGCTGATGTGGGCAGATCACTTGAGCTCAGGAATTTCAGACCAGCCTGGGAAACATAGCAATTGCCCTATCTCTACAAAAACAAAAACAAATTAGCTGGGAGGGTGGCTTGTGCCTGTAGTCTCAGCTACTCAGGAGGCTGAGGTGGGAGGATCACTTGAGTCTGGGAGGTCAAGGCTGCAGTGAGCCGTGATCATGCCACTGCACTCCAGACAGAGTAAGACCCCGTCAAGAAAGAAAGAAAGAAAGAAAGAAAGAAAGAAAGAAAGAAAGAAAGAAAGAAAGAAAGAAAGAAAGAAAGAAAGAAAGAAAGAAAAGAGAAAGAAAGAGAAAAAGAGAGAGAGGAAGGAAGGAGGAAAGAGAGGGAGGAAGGAAGGAGAAAAAAAGAGTGTCATCTGTCTTGGAAGGAGTCAAACATAATTTAATTTCATGGGCACATAAAATATCTTCTATTCATATGTATTTTTACTTGTATGTATCAGGATAAGCTATATAGGTTGGAATGACAAACTCCAAAGCACAGGGATTTAAAATGAAAAAGGCCTATTTATCACAGGTATACAGACCAGTGTTGTGTTTCTGTCATCATAGTTACTCAAGGACCCAGGTAGAAGGAGCAGTCACAATTTCAAATAGTAACTTAGAGATCTGAAAATTCTCACAGTGGCAGATTCCTCTAGGAAGTGACACTTTACTTCCACTCACGATGTATTATTTTTTCCCTAAGCCCACTCAACCATAACCAGACCAGGGAGTGAAGTCCTACTATAGGCCCAGAAAGAAATGGGGACAAATATTTAGTCAAAGGACTAATGACAACCTCATGGCTTTATTTCTCAAATACATATGTGTTAAAGCTTTATAATAACCACATTCTCATACCTGTTCTTCATAATATTCAAAGAAATAAACTCACCTGAAGTAGGTTGGAATCTCCTTTCATTTCAAGTAAATCCTGAGTTATCAGAAGAGGTTCGCTTTTCTCACAGCTCTCCTGGCTGATGAGCGTGTCCGCATAGTTGGGTTGGGGGAAAATCAGGTGGCTCTTCCGCGAGTCCGCAGTGAGGGAGACCTCGTGGGAATAGGTCTGCAGGAAAGCCCGAACCCCGTCCACGCCCACAAAGTGCGAACCGGGCATGCTCGCCAAGCCGCCTCCCGAAGCCTGTAGCAGGCGTGACTTGTGCCAGCGCCTCAGCCTGAGCGCCAGCAGCACGATGACGAAGGCCAGGAAGACGCAGGAGACCGCGGCCACCGCCACCACCAGGTACAGAGTGAGGTCTGAATCGTTGGGTTTGGCGGAGGGCTCGAGGCTGCCCAGATCGGCCAGGATGTCGGGGATCCTGTCTGCCACGGCCACGGTGAGCGTGACAGTGGCGGAGAGAGGGGGCTGGCCGTGGTCCTGGACGGCCACCACGAGGCTCTGCTTGAGCGAGTCTCTGTCCAGCAGGGCTCGCGCCGTGCGCACCTCACCCGTGTGCAGACCCACGGAGAAGAGTCCCGGCTCGCTGGCCTTGAGCAGGCGGTAGGACAGCCAGGCGTTCTGGCCCGAGTCTCTGTCCACCGCCACCACCTTGGTCACTAGGTAGCCGGGCTCTGCGGAGCAGGGCGCCAGCTCCACGCCAGTGGAACCGTCTGTGGGGAGGGCGGGGTACAGGATCTCGGGCGCGTTGTCGTTCTGATCCAGCACGAACAGGTTCAGCGACACGTTGCTGCTGAGTGGAGGGTTCCCGCTGTCGCTGGCTGTCACCAGTAGCTTCAAGTCTCTAAATTGCTCGTAGTCGAAGGATCGCAGCGCGTATAGGACGCCAGTGTTGGAGTTGATGGAGACGTAGGAGGACAGGGGCGCCCCCTGGAGGGTATCCTCGGTCAATGCATAAGTGATGCGGGCGTTGTTGTTGCTATCTGGGTCCTGGGCGGTCACTGAGAAGATAGAGGCTCCTCTGGGGTTGTTTTCTGGAATGTAGGCGGAGTAGGATAAATGAGGGAAGGTGGGTGGGTTGTCATTGATGTCAGTCACATGCAGGGTGATGTGAGTTTCTGTGGACAGTGGCGGGCTTCCCGCATCTGAGGCTCTCACACTAATGTTATATTCTGATATTTGTTCGCGGTCCAGGGAGGCGGCCGTCACTAAGCAGTAATACTGATCTATTGATTTTTCTAACTTAAATGGCAGATTTCCCAGGACAAAAACTTCAACCTGCCCATTCAGCCCAGAATCTCGGTCATGCACGTCGATAAGAGCAATTTCTCTTCCAACGGTGCCCTCTTCTGGGACTGAGCCTGTGAGTGACGTGATTGTAATTTCTGGAGCATTGTCATTCACATCCAGAACCGTGACTAGAATCTTGGCTCTTGAAAGAAGACCTGGTCCATCCTGTGCTTCAATTTTAATTTCATAGAACATGGCATCCTCATAATCTAGACTTTTTAATATTGATACTTCTCCACTCACTGAGTTAAGATGGAAAATCTCAGCGATTTTCCCAGGCATTTTATCTAGAATATAAGACACTTGAGCGTTGAATCCCTCATCAGGGTCAGTGGCATTCACCGTGAGCAGCCGGGTACCCACAGGCACGTTCTCCCAAACACTTACACGGTACTCAGGCTGAGTAAACATTGGTGGGTTGTCATTTGCATCCAGGACTATCACTTGGATGTGCAAGTTGCCAGAGTGGACAGGGTCTCCACCATCAGAGGCAACCAGGACAAGCCGGTGAATTTCTTTTTTCTCACGGTCCAGGGCCCGCTCCAGCACCAGCTCTGGATACTTGGCCCCCTCAGACACGCTATTCACAGCTAGGGAGAAGTAGTCACTGGGGCCAAGCTTGTAGTTCTGCAGGGAGTTCATGCCTACATCTGGATCAAAAGCAGTTTTAAGTGGAAATCGGGTTCCAGGAACCGTTAGTTCACCAATTTTTATTTCCAATTCTTCTGTTGGGAAATTGGGAGCATTATCATTAATATCTTTAATTTCTATTTCTACTTCAAAAAGTTTCAATTTATCCTCAACCAGGATGTTAAATTTTACCAGACACAGCGGGATCTGAGCGCAGAGCTCCTCCCGGTCTATCCTCTCCGCGGTGACCAAGCTGCCGCTTCGCGGATTTAGAGAGAAAAGCTGCATCCTACCTCTGGAGATGATGCGGACTCCGCGCTCCGCCAGCTCCCGGGGCTCTAGCCCCAGGTTGTTAGCGATGTTACCCACGAAGGAACCTTTATCTAGCTCTTCAGACACCGAGTAGCGGATCTGACCGGAACCTGTTTGGCACAGCGTCCCCAGGAGCGCGCACAGCAGGGCCAGTCCTCTGCCATTTCGGAAACTCAGGCAATTGGTCATTTCCTTTTCGGTGAATCGCTTTCTCTGAATTCGGTTCCAGTTTCCCACGACGGACTCCAGTCTTATTTTCTCAAGAAACGAAGTCTTTTACGGGCCTAATCCACAGGTCAAACAGCTGGTTGACTAAGAGGTGAGGTTGGCAGCCGCCCCGGATCTTCTGAGTCTGATTTGCTGGTTCTTTGCATTTTAGGAGCGAGGAAATGGTGGACTAGTTCTCAGCTGCGTTCTCCTTCTTGAGTGGTAAACAGCGACACTAAGAGGCCTAACCGTTTACTGCATCCTCTCAGACAAACACAGATTATTATTTTTGAATTATCCAAGACCGGAAATCCTTCTTGTCAGAGATAAGAAGACTAGTGTTGATTGAACATGATTGAATTGATATATGTTAAACAGTGTGACCTCAAGTTATCTTTCTTGGGAATCCATGCGCTAACCTTAATGCCACCAATATTGCTTCAAACATAGTGGAGTTAACTGTTTTGAATTGTTCGGTTTAAGAAACACACAGTAACAAAGAACTGGCCCTAAGGACCAACACAACTATTAAAAGACGTGACCACCACTTGTTCTTCCACCACTGAACCTTGATAATGTGTTTATTGTTATACTTACTACATTTATCAGGGTTATTTGATAAGATATTCACCTTCTCTTTCACCTTTCCCTCTCTATACTCTTAACTCTCTAAGAGCTGAGACAAGGAAAAAAAGAAAAGAAACACACAGAAATATCAGCCACATTTATACATTATATTTCTTTAAGTATGTTCTTGGTGACCTGATAACTTAGTTTCGATATTTGTTGTTATTTAATATCATTAAACAAACACATAATTAGGTGTCAGACAATATGTTTGGGGATTTAAGGTGAACAATATAGACACAGTAGCTTCCTTCACAGAGATTATAAGGATATAAAGACAAACAGGGAATTGCAGTGTACTGAGATAATTACCATAATGGGAGAAGCCAAGGGGGTTAGGGGGGCCTTCAATTGGGCCTTTAATGTTAGCAAAGGCTTTCCCAGGAAGCATGAGAGGAGTGGATCAGTGAAAAGGCCTGGATGTGGGAAAGAACAGCATGACAATGCCTAGATGTGAGAGAGAAATCACAGACCTTCAGGGTACTGAAAGAAGTTTGCTTTGTTTAAATCTAGACTGTAAGGATGTTTTTTCAAAACCCACAACTGAAACTAGTAGAAATAAGCTTTTATGTTCCAGAATCTCTTTCCCCATAAGTTTCCAAGCACAGAAATATAAATACAATATATTTGTCATTTCAATCATGATGAATTACATATCTATGCATAAGGCATTTATTCTTGTGTAGTTACTACACACACTAAAATAACTTTGCTTTAATTTTCCTGTTTGTACTTCATTATTCACTTACAAGTAAAGATATTATGACATATTATTCCACAGTGAGTTCCAATTTTACTCATAGAGAATTATGTAATAGTAACCAAAACAACACGTTGTCTCAGAAAATTTTTTCTTTATCAAATGCAACAGAAAGAATCACAGCACTTTGAGAGATACGGTATCACTCAACAAAAGGCTCAATTAGTACATGATAATTTCCAAATAAAAATAAAAAATGATGCCAGTTACATAGATTATTAGTGTGCTTATTATTCTCTCTTATTAAATACATAACCAACATACTAAAAGCCAACATAGGAAGAGGAATGGGAAAAGAAAATTGATCAGAGGGGCACTGGGATTGGGTGAGGGATTGGGAACATTTCTAGCAGCTGCTGTGAGTAGAAACCTTGAGAAGAGAGATGTATAAAGAAGATGGTTCTGGGCAATTGTATGATATGAATCTTTTGTATCTTTTCTTTAAGCAAAACTATATTGAGGATATATATTATTTTAAAGATTAAAAGGCAGTATGGTTCCCACGTATGAGAAAGATAAAAAAAGGGAGAAGTCTGTTTATTACTACTCTACAGCTTTATTATAGAGCAGATGATAAGTCAGTGACTTCTTCAAGAAGCATATAGCTTAGAGGCTAAAGTGATTTTTTAAACTAAGCCAAAATAATATGACATACCTTCCTGAAACACTGTAAGGAATGTATATTTCTAAATTTCCATATTTTTAACAGGGAAGGACATGCAAGTTAAGGAAAACAATTTTGCTGCCAAACTGAAACAAATATATTAAGACTGAATGAGAAAGAACTAGCCAACTAAGATGTCTCACTGTTCATATACAGATTCAAATATAAAGTAAGAGTCATAATTTAAAAGAAGAAAGGACTTGAGTAAACATAAACTCCAATCTTTATATTTTTAACAAAGAAAAAATTGTTGATCCGAGTGGATGAGATGATTTGCTCAGGGATGGAGAAGAAAGTATCAGAAACCAGACACCCTAGTTACTAATGCAGTGCTCTTTGGATAATCTTATGTATTAACTCCTTGTTTACATTCATTGCACAACGATTCTCATGTCTCTTCTTCCTCTTACAGCCTGTGAACACTAAGACCTACCAAGAAATAATTCACCAAGACTCACTTCCTAAAACTTGACCCTACCCTCACGGAAATATGGGGAACAAAATAGATATAGTAAACAAGTAAGTGAATTACTTCAGCAAACTAGCTAGTACGTATGTTGTGAAAAGATAGATTACCTGAGAAAACGTTTCTTCTCTTTCATCTTCGGGTAGAGATTGAGGTGCTGATAAAAAATCCTTTTTCTCACAGCTCTCCTGGCTGATGAGCGTGTCAGCATAGTTGGGCTGGGGGAAGATCAGGTGACTCTTCCGCGAGTCCGCAACGAGGGAGACCTCGTGGGAATAGGTCTGCAGGAAAGCCCGAACGCCGTCCACGCCCACAAAGTGCGAGCTCTGCATGCCTGTCAAGCTGCCTCCTGAAGCCTGCAGCAGGCGTGACTTGTGCCAGCACCGCAGCCTGTGCACCAGCAACATGATGACGAAGGCCAGGAAGACGCAGGAGACCACGGCCACCGCTACCACCAGGTACAGAGTGAGGTCTGAATCGTCGGGCTTGGCTAAGGGCTCGAGTTTGCCCAGGTCGCCCAGGATGTCGGGGATCCTGTCGGCCACGGCCACGGTGAGCGTGACAGTGGCGGAGAGAGGGGGCTGGCCGTGGTCCTGGACGGCCACCACGAGGCTCGGCTTGAGCGCGTCTCTGTCCAGCAGGGCTCGCGCCGTGCGCACCTCGCCCGTGTGCAGACCCACCGAGAAGAGTCCCGGCTCGCTGGCCTTGAGCAGGTGGTAGGACAGCCAGGCGTTCTGGCCCGAGTCTCTGTCCACCGCCACCACCTTGGTCACCAGGTAGCTGGGCTCTGCGGAGCGGGGCGCCAGCTCCACGCCAGTGGAACCGTCTGTGGGGAAGGCGGGGTACAAGATCTCGGGCGGATTGTCGTTCTGGTCCAGCACGAACAGGCTTAATGATACATTGCTACTGAGTGGAGGGTTCCCGCTGTCCCGCGCTATCACCCACAGTTGCAAGTCTCGCAATTGCTCGTAATCAAAGGAGCGCAGTGCATAGAGTACTCCAGTGTCGGAGTTGATAGAGATGTAAGAGGATAAGGGTGCCCCGTGAACAGTGTCCTCCGCGAAAGAGTAAGTTACATGAGCATTGTCGTTGCTGTCGGGGTCATGGGCCGTCACTGAGAAGATAGAGGCTCCTCTGGGGTTGTTTTCGGGAATGTAGGTGGAATAGGATGTGCGGGAGAAGGCGGGCGCGTTGTCGTTGATGTCTGCCACCTGGAGCAAAATGTGAGCATCCGTGGACAGGGAGGGGTTCCCTCCATCTTTAGCGATTAGAGTGATGTTGTAAAAGGAAAACTGTTCCCTGTCAAGGGCTCTGGTTGTAACCAGTCGGTAGTAATTGTCTACTGACTTTTCTAACTTAAAAGGAAGATTCTCCGGGAGTGAACAGGTGGTGAATGCGTTCTGCCCAGAGTCTCTATCATGTACATTAAAAAGCCCAATTATGGTTCCTGGAGGAGAGTCTTCAGAAACTGAGCTAGTAGCAGATGTCATGTAAAATTCTGGGGCATTGTCATTCACGTCCAGAACCGTGACGATAACCTTCGTTCTGGTTAGAAGGCCCGGACCATCCTGAGCTTCAATGTCAATTTCATGGAATGTAGCATCCTCATAATCTAGATCTTTTATGATTGTCAGATCTCCAGATGTTGACTTAAGCTCAAATACCTCTGAGGTTTCTCCAGGGCTTTTCTCTAGAAAATATGCCACTTGAGCGTTGTAGCCCTCATCTGCGTCAGTGGCGGTCACCGTGAGTATCCGGGTGCCCACGGGCGTATTCTCTGGAACGCTTATGCGGTACTCGGGCTGTGTAAAAACAGGCGCGTTGTCGTTCACATCCAGGACCTTCACGCAGATGCGGGAGGTGCCAGATAGCACTGGGTCACCCCCATCAGAAGCCACGAGAAGGAGGTGGTGTACAGCCTCTTCCTCGCGGTCCAGAGCGCGCTCCAGCACCAGTTCTGGGTACTTGTTCCCGTCAGCTCCGCTTCGCACGTCCAGGGAGAAGTGGTCATTTGGGTTGAGTGCGTACTTCTGAAGGGCGTTCTCACCTACGTCTGCATCATGAGCATTCTTAAGAGGAATCCGGAATCCTGGCGTAGTGGTTTCACTGATTTTTAGCTCCAGTTCCTCTACTCCAAAGCGAGGGGCATTATCGTTAATATCTGTTATTTCCACATCTACTGAATAAATAGTCAATTTATCCTCCAGCAGAATGTTAAAATTCAACAGACAGGGTGCGCTCTGAGCGCAGAGCTCCTCCCGGTCTATCCTGTTCGCAGTGACCAAGCTGCCGCTTCGCGGGTTCAGAGCAAAGAGCTGGGTCCTACCTCGGGAGACGATGCGGACTCCCTGCTCTGCCAGTGCCAGGGGCTCCAAACCCAAGTCCTTGGCGATGTTGCCTACGAAGGAGCCTCTGTCGATCTCTTCCCGCACAGAATAGCGAATCTGCCCGGCCCTGGCCTCCCACAGGGTCGCCAAAAGGAAGCACAGCAGGACCAGCTTTCTGCAGTGTGGCAACTTCTGCAGAGCCGCCATTTCCCGCCTGTCGCAGTTTTCTCCGAGTCAACTTCCAGCATCCAGTGCGGATTCCAATCTTTATTCCTCAGGGTGTGAGATGACCAGCATTCACGGGACCCACGTCCCTATGGAGAGAACTGGTGGGCTGTTCGACTGAATTTCTCTGGTGTCCTGAAGCTTTAGGGCCAAACCTCCAGCCCCTTGTGCTGTGGGAGCCGTATTGCTGGATTGGATGTCTCGCTGCCTTTTACTCCTTAGGTGGTCAACAGCGACGCTCAGAGGCCTAAATAATTTCTGCACCTGCTCGGGAAAATCTAAGTTCTTGTTTGTTTGCCTCTGTTGACTTTCAAGGTGCTTTAAAGAATCTTACAGCTCTAAGATACCCTAGAATTAGATCTTTCAAAACAGGAACCTTTTTATCAGGATTAATAAGAATGGTGTAAATGAACATGACCTTGATAATAGTTGCTAGGAAAGTATTATTGACTGCTCAAGGCATTAATCAATGCCACCACTGCCCTTGCTCCAAACATCTTCCATCTCTTATTGTATAATCAGAAGCAGTAAGATCAATTAAGAAACGTTAGCTACGTTTTCTTCTAAGGTTATATATTTTGAACTTTTGTGGTTGATAGCTTAGCATTTACCTTCAAAATCTGCCTTTAAATTATTGAATCATCAGACAATTGGGTATATGTGCCTCCCACTTTGCATGATTGCGGCTGGAGATAGAAATGGTGAACATGATAAACACAGGCCCTGGTCTCAAGCGTGAAGGTTGGAGGAGGACATAATAAAGTAAAGAGAGTGTAATAGAGTATGGTAACTGCTGTGATATGAGGTAAGAAACACTGGGTGATGGAGGAATACCTAGAAAGGGTATCCAGTCTAGGTTTGGGGTCAGAAAAGTCTTTTTGAGGGCATGATTGAAGCTGAATCCTAAAAAGTAGGATTGAATCAAGAAAAAGGCTGAAGAAGTGTCCTAGAACCTCTGAACAAATGCTTGAAGGTAAGAGACAGCATGGAACATTACAGAAACAGAAAGCAGGTCTATTTGATAAAGCTAGAGCCGGAAGGGGTTTTTCACCACATTAGGAATCAGTCACTCAAAATTGTTTGAAGTTGTCAAGTTCTTTTTCTGATATTCATTTTCCAAGGGTGTAAAATACAATGCAGTGGATGTCTTCTTACTCCTGTTTCATCTTTACCATTTTGACCATTGTCAAGCATACAATTCTGTGACATTAAGTACATTCAAATTACATTCTGGTGTGACCATTACCACCATCCACCTCCAGAACTTTTTCATCGTCCCCAACTGAAACTCTGTACTTATTAAATAGCAATTCCCCATTGCCTTTCGCCCAGTCCCTGGCAACTACCATTCTACCTTTTTTCTCTATGAATTTGACTAATCTAGGAACTTCATATATGAGGAATCATACAGTATTTGTCATTTTATGACAGGTTTATTTCACTTGACATCATGTCTTTGAAGTTCGTCCATATTGTAACGTGTAACAGAATTCTCTTCCTTTTTAAGGCTGAATAATAGCCCATTGTATGTGTGAACCACTTTTTATTTACCCATTCATCTGTCAATGGACACTTGGGTTACTTCCACTTTTCAGCTATTGTGACTAATGCTGCCATAAACATATGTGTACAAATATCTGTTGAAGTCCCTACTTCTACTTCTTTTGGGTAACAACCAGAGTGGAATTGCTGGATTATATGGTAATTCTATGTTTAAATTTTTGAGGAATCACCATACCATTTTCCACAGCAGTTGTATCATTTTATATTCACCAGCAATGCACAAGAATTCCAATTTCTCCATATTCTTGTTAACACTTCTTTTCTTTTATGACAGCAATTCTAATGAATGTGGAGTAGTATCTCATTATGGTTTTGATTTGCATTTCCCTAATGACTAGTGATGTTGAACATCTTTTCATATGGTGTTAGCCATTTGTATATCAAGTCTATTGATATATTGAAATGTCTATTCAAGTCCTTTGCTCATTTTAACATCCAATTGTTTGGGATTCTTTGTTGTTGAGTTGGAGTTCTTTATTCTGGTTATCCATTCTTAGATATATGATTTGGAAATATTTTCTCTCATTCTGTGGGCTGCCTTTTCACTCTATTGATATTGTTCTTTGCTGCACATAGTTTTTAACTGTGATAAAGTCCAGTATACCATTTTTTTCTTTTGTTGCTTGTGCTTTTGGTGGCATATCCAAGAAATCATTGCCAAAAATCAATGTTATGAAGGTTTCCTCTTGTTTTCTTCTAAGAGTTGTATAGTTTTAGTTCTTAAACATAACAACTAAAAGGGTTTTATTGCTTCTGAATATTGCTTCTTTGATCCATTTTGAATTAATTTTTGTATGTGGTATAAGTGGAATTGCCCATTTCTGATGACACTTTAATCTGTTTGCCTTTTGGCTCCTTCCTTGTTGAAATTTTCTCATTTTTACTTTCATCCATTCTTCTTAGAAGACTGAAGAAAAATGTGTTGGAAATAATTGATACCAACTCACAATGTTTTCTTGTAGAGCTACTATGCTATATTTTGATTTTGTTTTTTATTTTTATTTTTGTGTTTGTGTTTTTTTGTTTGTTTGTTTGTTTTATAGAGATTGGGTCTTGTTATACTGCCCCGGCTGGATTCAAACTCCTGGGCTCAAGCAATCCTACTGCCTCAGCCTACTCAGTACCTGGGATTATAGGTGTGCCATTGTGCCTGGCTCTCTTACATGAATCCTAACGTTAGACTTGACAGAATTTTCATTTTCTCCCCACTGGTTTTATTACATTTGTTGTCTGCTTTCATTACTTCATCCTCAGAATTCTTCCATGGTTGCATTTCAAAAATGTATCTCTTTGTTATTTTTTCCATCATTTTATTTTAGTATATACTCATTATATGTTTTTTATCTTACTTCTTGAATGGCAAGCTAAATTCATGTATTTTAAATAATTTTGTTGCTTTTAAAAAAATTATTGCATTTGTCTATAAACTTACTCCTAATTTGTTTTAGCTGCATCTCACAATTTTTAATAAAGAATATTTAAGTCCTTTTTTTCTGAGTAGTTTTCATTGTCATTGTGATTTTTGAAATCCAAGAGTTATTTAAGGGTGTAGATGTAAATATCCAAACTTTTTCCCCTTTTCTATTTTTAAATGTTTGCTTTGTGATTTAAGTATGTGTTGTAAGGCAAGTATATTATTGGTACTTTGAAATTTGCTGAACCCTTTTTTGTAATGAGTAGGTAATAAACTTGTAGATTGTCTGCTCAAGGATGACTATTCCATATTTGTTGTGTGTAGAACGGATCTATTAGAATCCTAATAGATCAAGCTTATAATTATGTTGTTCAAATCTTCTTTATGTTAACTAACTTTCTTCCTGCAGGGTCTATTATTTCTTATGGAATTATGTTAAAATATTCTGGTATTTTCTAAGCTATATTTTTCGGTAATAGAAGCTCATATGTTTATATCCTTTTGATCATCTGTTCTTTTTACAACTATAATCAGTTCATTGTTTAAAATCACAATTTGTGTTTGTTACCTTAAATATGACTTTGTTGTTACATTAATATTAACATGACTGCTTTCTTTTGTGTGTGTGTACATATATATTTAGTTTCACTGTTTCAGTGTATTTTTAAGCATGTGTATTATTAGAATATGGATTTTAAAAATCAACCAGTTTTGTAATATTTGTCCTTTAATAGGTAAATGTAGCTCACTTGTATATACACGGAAAAAAATTATGATTATAAGAGCTGAGAAAGTCCAGAACTGAGATATCTTAGTTATCAATTGAGAGTATACTCTTGGTACCAAGCAAAAAATAAAAATAAAAATGCAACAGACACACAGCAAGAATGAGAGAAAGTCTTCAATAGTTATCAGAGAGAAAACAGAGATTACCTTAAAAAATAACAGTGTGTTGATGGAAAGTTTCTCACTAGCAACAATAAATTCTATGAGACAAGTGTGTTTTGAAATTTTGGTTTGTATATTTATTTTTAGTGGAAGAGCTCTGTTTGTTTTTAGTTTTAGTTTGTTTTTTTCTCTTCTACACTATATCCCTCTCTCCTTCCCTCCTGGGTTCAGTGCTCGTTTATAATGGTTTTGAAATAGTTTCTATCTGACCTGACGTCCCAGGCCATAAATAGGTCTCTTAATGACGCTTTAATGATGCACAGCAGTGATATTCTGGATACCACAGCTCACATATGAGATACTTGGTGTTCGCTGTCTCTATCCAGCATCTGTGTCTGTCTCTCTCTCTTGGTCTACACAGCTTACGAAGAAAGCCATAACCACCGGAATTGGGAGGCAGCTTTTATTATTATATTTATTTATTTATTTATTTAACAGGGTGTGGCTCTGCCGCCCAGGCTGGAGTGCGGTGGCGCGATCGCGGTTCGCTGAAGCCGTGACTTCCTGGGCTCAAGGGATCCTCCCACGTCAGCACCTGCCCCGCCCTGCCCCGCCCCTCCCCGCCCCGCCCCGCCCCGCGTAGCTGGGACTACAGTCGCAGGCCACCGTGTCCGGCTTGTCTTGAACTCCAGGGCTCCAAGGATCTTTCCGCCTCAGCCTCTCAAATCGTTGGAAATACAGACGTGAGCCACTGCACCCAGCTAGGCAGCATGTTAATGCATCTTTCTTTTCCTTTTTAACCAGCTGAAGGGTCTCATTGCTTATTTTGGATTCAGGCAGTAAGCCTGGTCCAGATATTTATCTAGTCTGAAGAACTTCTGTCCCTATTACATTGCTGGAGGCAGTTTCCTAACCTTCAATTTCTGCTTTTAAGTCCAAGACTATAACTCACATGGCTTTAGACCAGCTCACCACTTTGCTTTTGCTTTCCTCTTATATTTTATGTATCTCTGTATTTTATTGGAGCAGAGTAAATACATCAAAGCATGAACTTACTCTCCGACCATACTGTTTTTTTCTTCTGAAAAGTTAACACACATTAAAATAGGATATATACTTGATTTTTGTTAGTTGATTTCATTACAGGTATAATGTATAAGTCAGGAGGCTTCAAAGCTATTTCTCAAGTTGCATGATAAATTTTCTGTTGTTCATAAATTACTTAAATAGATGTATTCTTTAGTACAGGCACCACAGCTCACACCTGTAATATCAGCACTTTGGGAGGCTGAGGTGGGAGGATCGCTTGAGCCCAGGAGGTAGTGGCTGCAGTGAGCCATGATCATGCCACTGCACTCCAGCAAGACCCCATCTCAAAACCAAAAAAATCTGATAATAAAGATAGAATAAAGGGCTAAAATATTCAACAATAATTTAAAATTGCAGTTTATATAGATCTCTATAATCTTATATGAACACAACTAAAAATACTACTTTAGACAATCTTCACCTCTTCAAATGTCCCCAAATAAAATATCACAGTGTCCTGACAGATGACATCTACATTAAATTCAGGAGTAGATTAGCAGGTACTTATAACAAGAAAATTTGAAAATAGTGTTAGTCATTTAAATACTGGTGAGCCTTTTCTAATCAAACCCTTTAGCCCAGAGGCAAGTAAGAAAATGTTAGAAGCTAGATCGCCCTGTTTCTAATGCAGTGCTCTTTCCAGAGAAGGCATCTCACGCATACCTTCAACCCAACCACCTACATTATGATCACAGTCTCCTTTTCAATGCAAGAACAATTATAAATATACCTGCATATGAACGTGTAGACTCACTTAATTGTGATTTTGCAGGACTCGTAATAAAAAGCTACAAAGATACATGGGTTAGAAGAACTATCTGTAGTAAAGAGTGAACGCAAGTAAGTTAAATCAAGAATTATTTTTCTCTAGATAGCTTATACATTCATCACAAAAGTTTACCTGAGAAAATGGTTCCTTTTTGTCTTCTAGTAAAGACTGGGGTGCTGATAGAAAATCCTTTTTCTCACAGCTCTCCTGGCTGATGAGCGTGTCCGCATAGTTGGGCTGGGGGAAAATCAGGTGGCTCTTCCGCGAGTCCGCAGTGAGGGAGACCTCATGGGAATAGGTCTGCAGGAAAGCCCGAACCCCGTCCACGCCCACAAAGTGCGAACCGGGAATGCTCGCCAAGCCGCCTCCCGAAGCCTGTAGCAGGCGTGACTTGTGCCAGCGCCGCAGCCTGTGCGCCATCAACATGATGACGAAGGCCAGGAAGACGCAGGAGACCGCGGCCACTGCCACTACCAGGTACAGAGTGAGGTCCGAATCGTTGGGTTTGGCAGAGGGCTCGAGGCTGCCCAGGTCGCCCAGGATGTCGGGGATCCTGTCGGCCACGGCCACAGTGAGCGTGACAGTGGCGGAGAGAGGGGGCTGGCCGTGGTCCTGGACGGCCACCACGAGGCTCTGCTTGAGCGAGTCTCTGTCCAGCAGGGCTCGCGCTGTGCGCACCTCGCCTGTGTGCAGCCCCACCGCGAAAAGCCCCGGCTCGCTGGCCTTGAGCAGGCGGTAGGACAGCCAGGCGTTCTGGCCCGAGTCTCTGTCCACCGCCACCACCTTGGTCACCAGGTAGCCAGGCTCTGCGGAGCGGGGCGCCAGCTCCACGCCGGTGGAACCATCTGTGGGGAGGGCCGGGTACAGGATCTCGGGCGGGTTGTCGTTCTGGTCCAGCACGAATAGGCTGAGTGACACGTTGCTGCTGAGGGGCGGATCCCCACTGTCCCGCGCCATCACTTTCAGTTGCAAGTCCCGGAACTGCTCATAGTCGAAGGATCGCAGCGCGTATAGGACGCCAGTGTCGGAGTTGATGGAGAGGTAGGCAGATAGGGGTGCCCCCTGGATAGTGTCCTCTATTAGGGAGTAAGTGATTTGTGCATTCTCATTGCTGTCCAAGTCGTGGGCCCTCACAGAGAAGATGGAGGCTCCTCTGGGGTTGTTTTCGGGAATGTAGGCAGAGTAGGAGTCCTGATGGAAGACTGGGGAGTTGTCATTGATATCTGTCACTAGCAGTGAAATGTGAGTTTCAGTAGATAGAGCTGGAGTTCCTTGGTCTGTTGCTGTTACTGTGATGTTGTACCCAGAGATAAGTTCTCTGTCCAGTATTCTTTCAGTCACTAAACGGTAATAATTATCAACTAACTTTTCCAATTTAAAGGGTAAACTTCCAGGAATGAAACATGTGGTGTAGCCATTGTCTCCTGAGTCTTGGTCATGCACACTGATAAGGGCAATTATGGTCCCAGGAGGAAAGTTTTCTGGAACTGCAGTGGTGACAGAGGTGATGGTCACTTCTGGGGCATTATCATTTACATCCAAAACTTTGACCAGTACCTTAGTTTTAGCCATGAGCCCCGCACCATCCTGGGCTTGAACTTCCATTGAATAAGTTTTGTATTCTTCGAAATCTAGTGGTTCTTTATTTGATATTTCTCCTGTGTAGGAATCTAAATGAAATATTTGGGCCACTCTGTGGTCTACATTGTGAAAGGAGTACGTTACTTCCCCATTGGCTCCCTCATCAGGGTCAGTGGCATTTACCATGAGCAGCTGAGTACCCAGCGGCACGTTTTCGGGGACATTTATATGGTATTGTGCCTGAGTAAATGCTGGAGGATTGTCATTTGCATCCACCACCTGAATGTAAATTCTGAGGGTCCCTGAACGGACTGGTTCACCCCCATCAGAAGCTGTGAGGATGAGGTGGTGGACAGTTTCTTCTTCTCTGTCTAAGGGAGTCTGTAGCACCATCTCTGGATGTTGGGGCCCATCGGCTCCCTGTTGCACATCCAGGGAGAAATGAGGGTTAGAGCTGAGTTGGTAGCTCTGGAGTGAGTTCACACCCACATCAAAGTCTTGCCCAAAAGGCAATGAGATTCTGGTACCTGGAGTGGTTATTTCATTCATTTTAAACTCCAGTTCCTCTAACTGAAATTGGGGAGTGTTGTCATTAATATCAATTATTTCTACTTCAACAGGAAAAAGCTTCATTTTATCCTCAACAAGGATATTAAAACTCACGAGACACGGCATGCTCTGAGCGCAGAGCTCCTCCCGGTCTATCCTGCCCGCGGTGATCAAGCTGCCACTTCTAGGATTCAGAGCGAAAAGCGGCATCCTACCTCTGGAGACGATGCGGACTCCGCGATCTGCCAGCTCCTGGGGTTGTAGCCCTAGGTCCTTGGCGATGTTGCCCACGAAGGAACCTTTGTCTGTCTCTTCCGGCACTGAGTAGTGAATATTCCCAGCCCCAGCTTCCAACAGCAGCTCCAGAGAAAGACACAGAAGCATCAGCCTGCTGCAGCCAGTCAGCTTTTTCTGAATCTTCATGGCTCTCTCACTTCGTAGTTTTCTTCCAGTCCAGTACCAAGGGTATCCTTTCTGCTTTTCTGAGCTGAAATTAACCCAATTTTCAGGAGAATTCTGAGTGGAGAGTCATCCAGAAGTAGGATTTAGGCAGTCTTGGACAGTCTGTTTTCAATCTGGCGGTTATGGAGGTTCTAAGAGGCACAAGAGCTTTTTTCTTTTTTTTTTTTTCCCTCCTCCTGACGTGTATGTACTGCCTGTATCTACCAGATTAGTGAACAGCGGCGCCCACAGTCCTAACCAGTTACTGCATTCCTAGCAAATACTTAAAACCTTCTCATTAACTTGATATTTTCTTAAGTTTTAGTCTATTGTCAAGGAAATCATTCTACAATATATGTATGAAAAGGAGAAACTATATGTTCACTTCTTTAAATGTGCCTAAATGTCACCAAATTGAAATATACAGGAGAATCCCAGTATTCTCATGTTATCTGCTTTCCTTGTTTGCTATTCAGGGAATGATAGTAAAAACCTAACATCACAATGAGGACAAAATCATCTCTCCACTTTTTCTGTAGTAAAGCTTGACCACTTGGTAATTTCCCAGGCCACATAGAGCAGCTCCCCTTTGACTGGAGGATGAAAAGTATTAGAGGGAAAAATAATCTTTTAGAATATAAGCTAGACTTTAAAAAATCATACCATCCCATTTCCTTCCCATTATGATTTGAATATTTATCAGAAACCTTGGGATTTTGAAGAGCATGGTTTAACCCTATCCTTATTTTTCCTATTTTTTTGAAGTGTCTTTGCATTATGTATGTTTTTAAAAATTCTTAAGATTCACCAAAGGCAATATGTTTTGAAAAAAATAAAACTGGGCTCTTGGAATTTCATTGAAAAGTCACTTGAATATATAATTTAGATTTCAAATTTCAGAGACAAAGTCTATGATATTATTCTTCACAGCTGAAAAGAAAAATGGTCTTATCTTTATTTTTAGATAGGCTCTTATAATATGTATTCCCCTATAATCGCAATTAATATTTTCTCCAAGAGAAGTTGGTTTTCTCTTAACAGCATTTTTTAACCAGTTAAGATGAGGATGTGGCCTTCTTTTTTTAATCACTGCACTATTAGCAAAAGGTCACTAATTAAAATGTCTCAGGCTTAGAGTGACTTACTTATCTTTACCCCAAAGTTAGAGAAGCATGCTATCTGTACTCCAGAGTCTGATAGTTTCAGGAACAAATTCGGCCAGCCAACCCATGGACACCATGACTGAGAAAAGTTAAAAATGAGGAAAGAAAGAAAACAATGAAAGGTCTCAAGAATAGTTTTTGGAAAGAGAACTTTAGTTCTTAACTAAATCTACAGTTTCTCAGCTTCTAAGACAAGTATATGAAGCCAAAAAGCAGAAATTTAAAGGTGCAATAAATCACCTTCAATATTGCAAGGAAGTAACTCTTTAACAGAATGTAACTTTTCAGAATACACATTAATAGGCACAAACTTTTCCCCAAAGAAATTGTGAGCTAACGAGGCAAATTAAAATATACATAAGAACTAGTCAGTACACCTGTAGAGCTCCCTACTCTCAGCCCCCAAAAACACGCAGGAGTGATTTATAAAAGGATGATAAGTATAAAATAGAAATGTTAAAATATCACACAAATACACTTGAATCAAATGCAACATTTAAAGCTGCATTGCTGGCCACGCACAGTGGCTCACACCTGCAATCCCAGCACTTTGGGAGGCCAAGGTGGGCAGATCACTTGAGGTCAGGAGTTTGAGACCAGCTTGGTCAACATAGTGAACCCCATTTCTACAAAAACAAAAATAAAACAAAGCTTCATTGCTGGCACTGCAGAGAATACCTGGTTGAAAGCTGTTTCCTGAGTTAAAGAAATTAAGGTTTTAAAAATATCTAAAACCACACATACGTTGTAGGAACAGGGCAAATTTCCTTCCTTTAAGTTGGAGACAACTCCATATCTGGGCTTGGATCAGAGATCCGGCTGAAAACAGCCCCAGGCAATGGGGCTATAGGGGGCATGGCAGGTTCAGAGAGATGACCAGAGTCACACTGAGGAGAAACAGCATAGAGATCAAGGCAACAGCCATCGCCAGCTGTTGGGTGCTGTCTGCTGTCTGCTGCCTGCTGTTGGGTGCTGGGCGATTGCTGAGGTCTGGCAGCAACTCCTGCAAACTGTGAGCAGCAATCAGGTGGTTTCAGTGTGATGATTCACCATTGACAACGGTGACCAACAAACCTTGGCAGGTTGCATCTCTGTTACCCACAGTAACACAGCACGCATCTAGCTCGTGCACATCCCTAGTTTGAAGAGCCACATTAGCTGGCCTGAAGCACATGATAGGACAGTCAGCCTTTGTGCCCCAGCTGGTGTCCACTTTGGTGATGGGATAGCTGGGTTGCATTGCGAGTGGTGCAGCATCAAAGAGGGCCCCACTTGGCTGCAATTCCTGGCATAGTGTCCTTGCATTTTTGCAATGGTCATCCACCATCACATGCAAGTTCAGCATGACACTGAGCAAGTTGAACCCTGGTCACTGGCCTGCAGAGTCAGCTCAAAGATAGTCTGCATGGACACCATAGCACACTGCACTTACCGACATGTAGAATGATAGTGCCCACAGTGGCAGGTCACTGGTCAAGAAGAAACAGGAGGCATATGGGACCCTAAGTCAGGGTGGGAAATGCTAAAGTATGTGATGGAGGTGCTGGGCAGTATTCCCAGTCACCCAAAAGAAATAGGAGGCTTGTTGAAGAATGAGCATTTTTGTGGATGCAGATGGTATGCAGGGTGATGCAGGAGAGGGACAGTTTGTCCTTGTTGGTGGTTCTGATGGTGACATTGTCCTTCAGGGTCTGCTACCAGTTTAGAATTCCATCTGTGAGTAGCTGACAAAGAATCACATCATAATTCTTGGAGGTGAATTGTTTGCCAGTATGATCATTTCTCTCTATAATAATTTTCATCTTTCATTTAAGGTCTCTTAGTCCTATTGTTTTGGTTAGGGCAACCACAGTTCTTACCTCTGATAGGACTAGACATCCAGCTGAAAATCACCTGCATTGACTGCATTATACTGCTCAACCTCCATTTCAACCAGGACTCTGAAGTGGGCCCTCAAACTGCCTCCAGTCTTCTATTCCATGCTATAACTGTTACTCTTCAAAATCAAGTATTTCTGTCATCATTGGACAGGAAATATATTCTGTATGCCCTGTAAAATTGTGTAGAAAAATCAGAACTCTATACTAAAGATATTGTCTAGGTCAATGGGGATCACCTGAAGAATGAAGAGGAGGAGGTGGCGAGTAGGTTCTGCAGGCTAACCCCACTTACACATTGCTCAATATCTGACGGCTGGCATTGGCATCCAAGGCCTGTGTCTTGCCCTGAGCTGTTCTGCCCCATCCCCACCACTAAGTGGTGGCAGCTCTGCTCCTCTGGTTCAGGGTTTCTTTTCTTTTCTTAAGAGATGGGGTCTGGCCATGTTACTCAGGCTGGAATGCAGTGGCTATTCACAGGTGTTCTCATAGCACACTGCAGCCTCTAGCTGGCATCAAGCAATCCTCCTGCCTCAGCCTCCTGAGTAATGGGGACCACAGGAGTGCCCCACTGCACACGCTCAGGGGTTCTTCAATAGCAGCAATTCAGAGTACATTCTGCTGTAGTACTCTCCTTTACTTGTAGGGGAAGGGAAGATGGCTATTAAAACTAATCTGATATATTTGTACAGAGTTACTGCCGGTGTTCAAAATCTACTGCAGACTTGAGTAAACATTCCTCTTATTAAGACGTTTTTCAGAATTTCCAAAACAAAATTTGTGCTAAAAGCCATTTTGTTATTTATATCAAAGATGCATATGTTTATATGAAAACATTTATACGATTTTCAGTGCCTTCAAATTCAAAGGGCTGAGGGTCTTCCTTGGGCGTAACTGCTAGATCTATCCTGTCATTCTCAAGCTCGGCTCTGGCTCGTTCTCTGGCCGTAAAGAGAGGCTTCTCAGCACTTACCCTTAGTTTTTCCCGTCACCGAGACGCAGATCTTCTGAGAGATTACCAACCTTAAACCCCTAGCATTCTCTTCCAGAATCTTACAGCGTATCGGCTACGTAGAATAAAGACCTAGTAGAATAAAGATCTCAGGCAGGGAAACAGCGCTTCCCGCGCTCCTCACGCCTTCCTTATGGGGGACTTCTTCCTGTTTCTTCTTCCTGCTGGTACTCAGATCCGAATACTTCTCGCTACCGTTGCTCCCTGCTTCCAAAGATGCTCAGGAAAAAAAGGCGGCACCTCACTCGGGGTCACTAGACATCCTGAGATTCCCGACCAAGATATTTCCAGCAGATTGTGAGACAGATAGCGGGCAGAGTCCTCTCCTAATGTGTTTCTCAAAAGCCTGCGGGGACTGCTGCGTCAGTGGATTGCTTTGTTTCCCTCCAGCCACGGATTGGCGGACAGCGGCACCCAGAGGCCCAGTATGATATCCCTAGCAGGTTAGTTTTCAAGGTCCTCACAAGAGACTATATTGGCTTTTTTCTCGAGACATATTTTAAAATACCAGCTGCTTTACTAAGAAGGGTACAAATCATTATTTTTGATAAAATATTAACAAAATGATCATTTCACAAAATTTAGTTCAAACGCTTTAATTTATTAAAATTCTTAATCTTTTTTTTTTTTTTTTTGAGACAGAGTCTTGCTTTGTCATCCAGGCTGGAGTGCAGTGGCACGATCATGGCTCACTGCAACCTCTGCCTCAAGGGTTCAAACAATTCTCCTGCCTCAGGCTCCCTAGTAGCTAGGATTACACATACACACCACGATGCTCAAGTAATTTTTGTAATTTTAGTAGAGATGGGGTTTCGCCATGTTGTCCAGGATGGTCTCGAACTCTTGACCTCAGGTAATCTGTCCACCTTGGCCTCCCAAAGTGCTGGGATTACAGGTGAAAGCCACTGCACCCAGCCTAAAACACGTTAAAATTCGACTAAGAATTCTTACAAATTTTTCCCTCTTGACATTTCCTTTTCAAGATGACACAATATTGAAACTTATTTTCTGTAAAAATGGCTACTCAAGAAATTGTCCACTGTAAAAAAATTATTATAAAAAATTCTCACTGTAAACAATATATTAAAGGAGAAAATTTCACTATAAAAGGTAGAAAATACTGATAAAAATGTAAAATTATGAATAATTGCATTATGTAACTACTGATATGAAGAATTTACATTCGATGTTTATCCATGCTTTTAAAATAGATATATACTTTTACAATTACAAAAATAATCAGCTCTTTTATGGATACTATTGGTTGCTCATGCCCCTTTTTCCTCTTGTAACACTTCCTTTTAGTTTAGGTGTTTGCCCTTAATGTACCTAGGGAAGCAGAACCTATTCAGAGCTGTAGTAGGTTCTGATAAATTTAATCTAATAATGATAATCTCATCCTCTTGACAGTGCTTAGTTAGGAATATAGACTTAAAATAATAAGCTTAAAGCAGGGCTTCTCAACTCTGGTACTATTTTGAGCCATATAATTCTTTGTGGTGGGGAGCTGTTCTGTGCCTTGTAAAATGTTTAGCAGTATCCCTGGCCTCTATGTACTAGACACCAGTAGGACCCACCCCCCACAGTTGTGACAACCATAAATGTCTCCAGACATTACCAAATGTCACCTCACCTCTCCCCAGCCGTTTTCAGAAACACAGGCTTAGGGTATTTCCCTAGTGAGTATTACTGAGCTAAGAATAGGAACATGGCCTAAGTTGGTCCAGTTGGATTGAAAGATAGACTGTTTGGGGAGAGTCACTCTCTTTTCACAGACAAGGAAGAAAGTTCTCCAGTTATTGCTGCTGGCTGGTATCTTGTGACTACAGCCTTTGGAATTCCACAAGGAGAGGAAAGCAGAGCTGAAACAATAGAAAAAGTATAAATAAGTGCTCATTCTTCAAAATTAGGAAGAAAAAACAATTTGTGCTACACCATGATTGTATCTGGCCTAGAGGCAGTGAAACTTCTAGACCTGCACTGTCCGCTAGAGTAACGACCAGCCACATGTGGCCACTGAGCACTTGAAATACAGCTAGTCCAAACTGAGATGTGCTGTAAGTGTAAAACACACACTAGCTGTTGAAGATTTAGTACAAACAAGAATGTAAAATGTATTATTAATATCTTTACATTATCGTAAAAATATGTTGCAATTATATCTTAGATATATTGGATTAAAATTATTGAAATTTCACTTGTTTCTTCTTGCTATTTGAATGTGGCTACTAGATAATCTAAAATCACATCTGTGGCTGACCATCTGTGGCCCACATTATATTTCTGTAAGACAAAGCTGTGCTAGACTACCTGTTTTTTGGGATCATAGATTTTCTTACTGTTTAAACCAGCATAAATTAGATTTTAATGTTTTCCTATAGAAAACATCCTACTAGATACAGGAACTGCTAAATATTTTTAGTTAACCTTTTTATCTTTAAAATATATGGTGATATAGCAATATGTAAGCTGGCTTTTCTGTGGTGTTTGCTATTTCCTCACCCCTATAATTTTCTACCTCCTAAATATATGCAGGATTTCTCCCATCACCCATAATTTAACCTCCAAAGTATAAGCAGCCCTTTAAGGAACTAAAAAGTGTATTAAAGGGCAGCTTATACTTTGGAGCCCTTTAAGGAACTAGAAAGTGTATTAAAGGGAATTTTCAAACATACACGATTATTAGTAACCTGATTCATACTCCTTAATCACAGGCAGGAAGCCTTTGGAGGACTTGTTACCACACTGGAGAATTTATTGCTCTCCCCAAATCTTTTGTTCACTAGTATCACAGATATTCCATGGAACAACCACAGGAGTGTAATTCATCAATTCAGAGTTTTTCTGAATGTCTAATGGAACTTTAAAAAAAAAAAACTGGGGATTTATCAGTAGACATTAAGATAATGTGATGTGGCAGAGGCCTTAGGCCTTAGTGATAGGCAGAGGCCTGCCACATCACATTACCTTTTTTTTTTTTTTTTTTTGAGATGGAATTTTGCTCCAGTGTTGCCCAGGCTGGAGTGCAATGGTGCAATCTCGGCTCACTGCAACCTTCGCTTCCCGGGTTCAAGCAATTCTCCTGCCTCAGTCTCCGGAGTAGCTGGGATTACAGGTGCCCGCCGCCAAGCCTGGTTAATTTTTTTTGTTTTTGTTTTTGTTTTGTCTTTGAGAAGGAGTCCCACTGTATTGCCCAGGCTGGAGTGCAGTGGCGCGATCTCAGCTCACTGCAAACTCTGCCTCCCGAGTTCACGCCATTCTCCTGCCTCAGCCTCCCGAGCAGCTGGGACTACAAGTGCCTGCCACCGTGCTCGGCTAATTTTTTGTATTTTTAGTAGAGACAGGGTTTCACCATGTTAGCCAGGATGGTCTTGATCTCCTGACCTCGTGATCCGCCCGCCTCGGCCTCCCAAAGTGCTGGGATTACAGGTGTGAGCCCCCGCACCTGGCCTTTTTTTTTGTATTTTTAGTAGAGATGGGGTTTCACCATGTTGGCCAGGCTGGTCTCGAAATCCTGACCTCAGGTGATCCATCTGCCTCGGCCACCCAAAGTGCTGGGATTACAGGCATGAGCCACTGCACCCAGCAGATTATCTTAATGTCTACTGAAAAATCCAATTTTAAAAAAATATTTAGGGTGAATATAATTTCCTCCCCTAAAAACAGCATATAGAAAATGTGTTAAACTCAAAAGCAGAAAATGTATTTCAGGACTGAAGGAGCTAGATACATTAAGAAAACCTTAGTTAATCCTTTTAACTATGTCTGGCAATATTCCATGTAAAGGAAGGTTTAGAAACTAAAATACACAGTAATTTTGGAAAATGAAAAATTGCATACAATTTATCTCAAGTTACCTTGTATGATAAGAATATTTGAGCATCATAAAACTCATAGGGAAGATGCTGAATAATATTCGGATTATTTTCATATATAATGACCTCACATTTTATATGGTTAAACAAAACACAGCCAGGCGAGGTGGCTCAAGCCTGTAACAGAAAAAACTTTACCTTTGAAAAAGAGGAAATAGATCATTCTGGAAATTATAGGTAAGTCAGCTAACATTCTTCAACACATTGTAAGCAAAGAGAAATAATTTACCATTATCTAGAAGGGCATACTTTCTCTTTTAAAATTAACATTAAAAACCAAACTAACGTCAGGTCATTTTAATTTCCTCCCACAACAGTATCTCATTCTAGATAAACCACATTCACACACACTATTAGTAAACCTCCCCACCTCATAACAATTAGAATTGTCCTTGACTAGAAAGGAAATGTATGTAAAGTGGCTCTATCTCATTTTAAAGTGACAAAGAATGTATTTTCTCTCAGAAATCACTACAGGATTTAAGACTATGATCTTTCTAGACAGATCAGTTTTTTCATTCAATTAGCAAATATTTTTTGTGTATCTCCCACATTCCGGTACTAGGCACTGGGACACAATGACCAGGATAGAAAAAGATCACTATCATGGAGCTTTCAATCATATAAGAATAAAGTGAATTTTGGAAATGTTAATTACATCTTAAGAGAATTCTCTTAAATTTAGGGGCAATTGTTAATATTTTGGAGGATAGAAATTAAATATGAATGGCCTTGATGCTCTCCCAAACAGATATTTTAAAAATAAATGGAAATAAATAGAAATAAGTACCAACTGTTACCCAGTTATGTCAAAATACTAAAAATATGTGTTGATGAATACCTGACTATCGATAGAAAAGACAAGCAGAAAACAGCAAAATAGTAGAGGTGGAGTTAAAAAAAAAGTCAAAGTAATTTAAAATTACTTGTACATGAGAGACAGGAAACAATACTTCAATTATATCTACTTTAACCAGATGCTCAGTCTATCAGACGATTCTGTCCAAAAGAACACTTCCTTCTCTGTTTACATTTACATCTAAATCAAGCACATAAAAAGGAATCACCCTTGTTTCCCCAGAAGTATTATAGAACAGAAGTAAACCCAGAGGCACAATTCCCCTACAGGGAATTATATTTAAAAAATACAGACTTTGGGCCAGACGCGCTGGCTCACACCTATAATCCTAGCACTTTGGGAGGCCAAGACAGGCAGATCACCTCAGGTCAGGAGTTCAAGACCAGCCTGGCCAACATGGTGAAACCCCTTCTCTACTAAAAATACAAAACTTAGCTGGGGTAGTGGAACGTGCCTGTAATCCCAACTACTCATGAGGCTGAAGCAGGAGAATCGCTTGAACCCCGGAGGTGGAGGTTGCAGTCAGCCAATATTGTGCCACTGCACTCTAGCCTGGGTGACAGCCTGAGACTCCATCTCCAAAACAAACAAACAAACAAACATACATATAGAGAGACTTAGAATTATATAGTGAGCTGCATGTCCTCCTCACTCCACTGATTTGGGTACTTTAAAAACCATTGTATAGTAGCTACACATTCTTGTATTGGCACCAGATAGGCTAGACCCTAGGGAACATCCGAGATGTTTCCAGAAGCAAAGACGCTTACTGCAAGGCGTCCCCCATCTCCTGGAATCACCCGGAAGTCTAGAAGCCATCCGGCCCCACAGCGATCCCGTAAAAGTGCTGGCTTAGCGGGGGACGAATCTGTGTCTTTCTTGGAACTTCCAAGCTCTAAATAGTTTGAAACCAACAGCTCTTCCGAAACACTGTCATTTTCATCCCGGAAAAACAAGTTATCGCGAAAAGATGAGTTTCACGCTGGGAAGCGTAATTGCGCTATTGCGCCTGCGCTAGCGGGGGTTCCGCCCTTCCGCCCGGAGGGGCTGTCACTCACAGCCACCTCCCGCCCCGCGTCTCGACGTAGCACTTCCGTTTTCGCTGGGTAGGCGACCCGGACGGAGGGCCGGCGAGGTGCGGGGTCTGGTGATCCGAGCTGCGCCTCTCGGCAAGATTTCGCGCTGCCCGTCCCGGGCCGTTTCATCAGTAATCGGTAGTGGATCACTCTGCCAAGCGGCAGGAATAATTAAGGAAACGACAAGGAGACGCTCGGCTCTCTCCTGCTTGGCTCCTTGCGGCCTCCTCTTCCCTTCGCTCCGGCCCGGTGAAACTGAACTTATAATCGTCACTGGATTGTAAGTACCCGAGGCGAAGAGAGCTCACTGAGCCCTGATTTTTTGAGTGTCTTTGTTCCGGGAGAGTTTGTGAATTGAAAGTATCTCTGCTGGGCTTTCTGGGCCGAAAACCGTTCCGCGGGAGCCGCCATTTGCTTTCCTGCTCCCTTGCTAGCTAGCTTTCTCCGCGTTGGCCGGCAGCGGCACCTAGAGGTTGGGACTTGGCATTGCATCTGATTTAATGAACTTAGTCTGTGAATAAGCCATTGTGTTAACGACTGGTATTCGGTCACAGCATATTTAGAGAAAAGACTTGGAGCTTACATAAAAACTAAGGCAAAATAGACGCTTAGCTGCTGATCTACAGACAACTTCTTGGAATTAAAAGATTTCAATTCATAGCAAACTGGTGTTTTAAACTATTGCAGTAGCTGGAACTTTTTAGTGTAACCAGCATTTATTGGAGAAGTGAATCACAAGGAAATAAAGATGAGTAAAAGCAAAGATGATGCTCCTCACGAACTAGAGAGCCAGTTTATCTTACGTCTGCCTCCAGAATATGCGTCTACTGTGAGAAGGGCAGTACAGTCTGGTCATGTCAACCTCAAGGACAGACTGACAATTGAGTTACATCCTGATGGGCGTCATGGAATCGTCAGAGTGGACCGTGTTCCATTGGCCTCAAAATTAGTAGACCTGCCCTGTGTTATGGAAAGCTTGAAAACCATTGATAAGAAAACCTTTTACAAGACAGCTGATATCTGTCAGATGCTTGTATCCACAGTTGATGGTGATCTCTATCCTCCTGTGGAGGAGCCAGTTGCTAGCACTGATCCTAAAGCAAGCAAGAAAAAGGATAAAGACAAAGAGAAAAAGTTTATTTGGAACCACGGAATTACTCTGCCTCTAAAGAATGTGAGGAAGAGAAGGTTCCGGAAGACAGCAAAGAAGAAATATATTGAATCTCCAGATGTTGAAAAAGAAGTGAAACGATTGCTGAGTACAGATGCTGAAGCTGTTAGTACTCGGTGGGAAATAATTGCCGAAGATGAAACAAAGGAGGCAGAAAATCAAGGCCTGGATATCTCTTCTCCAGGAATATCTGGTCACAGGCAGGGCCATGACTCATTAGAACATGATGAGCTTCGGGAGATATTCAATGACCTCAGCAGCAGCAGTGAGGATGAAGATGAGACCCAGCATCAAGATGAAGAAGATATAAACATCCTTGACACGGAGGAAGATTTGGAGAGACAGCTACAGGACAAGCTAAATGAATCAGATGAACAGCATCAGGAAAATGAAGGAACCAATCAGCTGGTTATGGGAATTCAGAAGCAGATTGACAACATGAAAGGCAAGCTCCAAGAGACCCAGGACAGGGCAAAACGACAAGAGGATCTCATCATGAAAGTGGAAAATCTGGCTCTCAAGAACAGATTTCAGGCTGTACTGGATGAGCTCAAACAAAAGGAAGACCGAGAAAAGGAGCAACTCAGCTCTTTGCAAGAAGAGCTAGAATCACTCCTAGAGAAGTAAAAAGAACTGATACTTAATTTCAGTCTTCAGACTGGTCAGTGTTAGAATAATTCTTGGCTTTATTGTACTGGGTATTAAGACCTTGTGCTTCCTAGTCCTTTTAATGCTGTGTGTTCTGTTAAGTTCTTTCATTTGTTTGTAATTTTGTTTTTCAGCAAATTTACATTGTTTTGCTAGGTGTTCATCCTATAAGAAGCAGGATTGTATAGGCAGAAAAATGATTGTAGGAAAGTTGCAGGATTAGTGGAATGTATGGTTCAACCTTAATTATAGCTTCATTGCAGGACTTTACTGTTTCTCCATTTTCTAGAAGCTGCTGTTGCTGCTTTGTGATGACGTGAGATCAATAAGAAGAACCTAGTCTAGAGACAATGATGCTAGTTTGCATATGTTTTCCCATGCAATAGTTGTTTTCCCAGTTATTCAAAGCAGTTTCCCATATGTAGAGATGCAAATTATTTTATTGTTTCCAATACAATAAATAAAAGCATCTGTTTTTCACTTTATAGTGTATCTTGTTCTTTCATGGTTGGTGGGAGTCAGGTCCCCTTGTGAGGTGGTTTCGTGGTGGAGTTCAGTGACTAAGCAATTTGATCCTGTTCTGCAGGTAGAGGCAGTTGGATTTCTGAAAAAAAGGAACACAGCAGGGGTAAAGAAATTGAGAATTGTCATGTTTGCATCATATTAAGATTCCAATTCTATCTGATATACTTGAAAGCTGGGAAACATTAGATACAGAGCTTTCTTAAAGTACCCTAATTTTTGTAGATGAAGGCCTTTGTGCCTTTTTTAAAAAGCGCTAAATCTACCTGCATAAAATGTTGGAAACAAAGCAGTGGTTATCAAGTGCAGTCCAATGAACCATTCCATTGGTTTGGATTAATATTTTATTTCTAATTTTCTTCAGTTGAGTTCCTATAATTAATATTCTGAGAACTGAGGTCATTTATCAATGTCATTTCATCAAAATTGCTCATAAAGGAAGTTGGTACCAAATTTCTCATGCGCTAAAGATAATCTAATGCCTCACAACATGAGCTATTTTTGAAAAATCAGTTACGGATAAAAGAGGCAGAGTTGTATGCAATTTGTTTGAGAGGTTGGTTTATGAGAAGCTTGGGTTTGAAAATATTTAGTCTTTTTTTTTGAGACGGAGTCTCGCTGCGTCACCATCTTGGCTCACTGCAAGCTCCGCCTCTTGGGTTCACACCATTCTCCTGCCTCAGCCTCCTGAGTAGCTGGGACTACAGGTGCCCGCCACCATGCCCAGCTGATTTTTTTTTGTATTTTTAGTAGAGATGGGGTTTCACTGTGTTAGCCGGGATGATCTCGATCTCCTGACCTCGTGATCTGCCTGCCTTGGCCTCCCAAAGTGCTGAGATTACAGGCGTGAGCCACTGCGCCCAGCCTCTTTTTTTTTTAAGACAAAGTTTTGCTATTGTTGCCCAGGCTGGAGTGCAATGGTGTGATCTCGGCTCACTGCAACCTCTGCCACCTGGTTTCAAGCAATTTTCCTGCCTCAGCCTACCGAGTAGCCGGGATTACAGGCATGTGCCACCACACCTGGCTAATTTTGTAGTTTTAGTAGAGACAGGGTTTCACCATGTTGGTCAGGCTGGTCTTGAACTCATGACCTCAGGTGATCCGCCCACCTTGGCCTCCCAAAGTGGTGGGATTACAGGCCTCAGCCACCACACCCAGCCTAAAGTCCATTTTACTTCTATCTGACAGGAAACAGTATTAAAATGTTAAAAAAAAAAAAAAAAAAGTCAGTTACCTAGCCCTCAGGTCTACAATTATATATGCTGACATTCGTAGACTTCAGAAGGCTAATTTATCTTTTTAACTGATATGTTTTTATGAGTAAGTTTTTTTTTTTTTTTTTTAGATGGAGTCTTGCTGTGTCACCAGGCTGGAGTGCAGTGGCATTATCTTGGCTCATTGCAACCTCTGCCTCCCAGGTTCAAGTGATTCTCCTGCCTCAGCCTCTGGAGTAGCTGGGACTACAGGCGTGTGCCACCACGCCCAGCTAATTTTTGTATTTTTAGTAGAGATGAGGTTTCACCATGTTGGCCAGGATGGTCTCGATCTCTTAACCTTGTGATCCACCCACGTCGGCCTCCCAGTGTGCTGGGATTACAGGCGTGAGCCACCATGCCTGGCCATGACTAAGATTTTAGCACAGAATATGTAAGCTTAAGCAAGGTTTCCCTCAATATCTAGGTTTTGTATTATTTCTTGAGGTTTCCAAATAACATATATTAAACAACAACAACAACAAAAACAGTTTAGGATACTAGGTGACAAAATTTCCTGTTTTGGTAATCCAGGTATTTTGCTACACTTAGAAGATTGACACCTGAAAAGCTCCCACCATATCTGGCTTTACAGTGGATCATTTATCAAGTAGTTTATTCTTACCAAGATCTCAACACCAATGGTGGCAGTTCCATCAATAACAGAAAGGAAAAATTCTGGATACAATAACAAAATAACAAAATAGTATATTGATCTCACTATTCCTGTTTCAGTTATGAGTTCTAAATGGATTCTAAAATCCGCATTTCCAACCTTGATTCTTCTGTGCTTCAGGTTTAGTTTAGCCAGATGTGTACTAGAAACATACTTGAAAGTATCTCTCAGGCAACTCAAGTGTAAATGTTCAAAATGGCTGGGTGCAGTGCCTCATGCCTATAATCTCAGCACCTTGGGAGGCTGAGGTGGGTGGATCACCTGAGGTCAGGAGTTCAAGACCAGCCTGGCCAACATGGCAAAACCCATCTCTATTAAAAATACAAAAAAAAATTAGCTGGGCATGGTGGTGGGCACCTGTAATCCCAGCTACTTGGGAGGGTGAGGCAGGAGAATAGCTTGAACCTGGGAGGCAGATGTTGCAGTGAGCCGAGATCATGCTACTGTGCTCCAGCCTGGGCAACAGAGCAAAACTCCATCTCAAAAAAAAAATACAGGTTCCAAATGGAACTCTTCCTCTTCCTCGAAAATTTGCTTTTCCTTTTGGGTTTCAGTAAAAATAAATGGCACCACCACACATCCCAACTGTGGAAGCTGGACACTAGAGCCATAACTTTACATTTCTCCCTTTCCCTTGCTACTTCTGATTTTACTTCTTAAGAAGCTCTTCACTCACTCTACTTCATCCTTACAGCCACTGTCCTATTTCAAGCCATTATTATCATCTATCAAATGGCAATAGCTTCTTTACCATCCAATTTAGTTTTCACTGCCACCAAACTGATTTTTCTGAGACATATTTGTGTTACTACCATGCTGAAAACCCTTCAGTGACATCTCATTGCTCTCAGGGCTAGGTTTGTATTTCTCAAAAAGATGCACAAGATTATGAGTGCTCCATTTACCTTTTCAGCCTCAGCTCCGCATTCAGTATATGGTCAGTCCACTCTGAACTTACATTTTTTTCAAGGAGCTTACTCATTCTCGCACTCCTGGGCCATAGATCCTTTTAACAAGCTGTTCACTCAACCTAGATGACTTTACCCTTTGAGTCCTACTTAACCCTCAGGTCTCAACCTAAGTGACTTCAGCAAGGCTTTCCTGACCCCTTTCTCCCTCTAGGTTAAGCAACCCTATTATGGCTTTGTACTTTGTGCCTCCGTCTCTCATTTATTTGACAAACATTTTGTGTGTGTGCGTGCCAAACTACAAGTTACTGGATATGCGGTGATAAAGCATTTAGTGTGTATAAACTCATGCACTGCATGGTCTACTGGGATGAGTATCTGTTATAACTAAAGTGTAAATTACCTTTGTTCATATCTCCTGCTTGGCTTTAAATTTACTGAGATATTTTGCTACATTAGTGACTGTAAACTGAAGAATAGTAGAAAGATCAAAATCTTAACATCCAGACATGTCATGCATGGTTTGTATCCTAGCTCAGTTACCTATTAGTTGTGTGACCTTGCACAGGTAGCAATCTGTTTACCTCAATTTTCTCATCTCCAAAGTGGAGGCAATAATACTACCTACCTCATAGGGTTATTGGACTGTTGGCTGCTGGCTGCTGAATCATATAAATGACTTCTTTAGAACAATGCCTGGAACATAATAAGTAAACAACAGAAGTAAATTTACCATTATTACAACCCATTAAGGTATGGACCATAACATACTAAATAATTAAAGAGTGACTGAAATGTTAGAAAAAGTGTTTATAGGGAAACAACTATTCTAAATGTAATTGATTTCAAATCTAAGAAATATTAGAGATCATTTTCAACCAAATTCAGATGGGAAAAAATTTCTGAATGAAAGCTTATAAATTAGGTTACAGCAGAAACAGTTTGCTTCAAATTTATCCGCAGCATAAACAAATTTACTCAGCTCTTTCCTTCTGCAGTTTAGCACTCACAGTTCTCTTTTCTTGGAATAGTCACCAGATATTCTCATGGATAGCTTTTTGTCACTGAAGGCCCAACTCAACCCTTATTTTCTCTAGTAACCCTATCTGGCCATTCAATCTAATTCTTAAGAAGCATGTGATTTAGATGTTTAATCATGTCAGGTGCTATGTCAAGTGCAGTGGTCTTCGTTAAAAAGTTGGAAGGTTCTTTGCTACTATTTTCTAATATATGTGTTCTGGAGGATATGTGCTTAAAAACAGAAGCAGCATCATTTTGGTTAGTTGGAATCAGGGAAATGGTTTTAATTGCTTAAGATTGCCTATTATCTTGGGCAATGTTACTGTATATGCTTGGCTCTGTTTTCTGCAAGTCCAACTGTATGGTCAAATGTATTTCATAGAACTTGACCTCAGGGAATCTGCCTCTGTTACTTGTGTTATTATGCCTGACAATTCATTGAGGGTATTAATGTTCTTGTACTGATCCCTGGCCTTGGTGTTATGGAGTATGGTTTCCAATGTAATATTTTCCTCCGAATAGCTTTGTTTAATGGAACTGGGGCATACTGGGACACTGTCATTCACATTTATCTTTAGTTATGGGTATGTGGGCTCCTCTCATTGTTTCACCTCTGGTGGTCACAATGAGATGATGAAAGACTTCCTCTTTCTTTTCTAAATCGTTCTGTAAGATCGGCTACATGGTGGTATCTTTTTTTGTTCTAATTTTAATATCTAGGGAAAAATAAGCATTGCTTTTCAAATTCTAGTTTGCAGACAACATATTCTCATGTTGAAGTTTCAGGTACCCCTTAACTGGAAACTCATGTTAGACAATAGTCTTACACTAATTTTAATAGATATCTTTCTACTTGTAAAAGAACACCCGGCTGGGCATGGTGGCTCATGCCTGTACTCCCAGCACTTTGGGAGGCCAAGGCAGATGGGTCGCCTGAGGTCAGGAGTTCAAGACCAGCCTGACCAAAGGTGAAACCCCATCTCTACTAAAAATACAAAAATTAGCCGGCTGTGGTGGCAAGCACCTGTAGTCCCAGCTACTTAGGAGGCTGAGACAGGAGAATTGCTTGAACCTGGGAGGCGGATATTGCAGTGAGCCGAGATCGTGCCACCACGCTCCAGCCTGGGTGATGGAGCGAGACTCCATCTCAATAAAAAACAACAACAAAAAAACAAAAAACAAAAGAATACCCATGAATTGTCACTCATAACTAGAATTTCACTATCTGGTTTTTCAACATCTGCAGATATTTTCAATATCAGCATGGGTTTTGTACAATTTTTCAAAATGTATAATGCCTTGGCTTTTCTCATCATGTAGCTCTTCCCAATTACTGTTGCTATTGAAACATATGACCCCATTCTGTAAGCTTCACATGAAATGTGTTCTACCTTAAGAGACAATGTCCTGAGAGAGCACTATTCTGAAGTCCTTGGTTGTTATTCATGAGAAAGACTTGTCTCATTTCAGGTACATTTTATGAAGAATGCTCAGCAGGGCTGGGCGCAGTGGTTCACTCCTATAATCCCAGCACTTTGGGAGGCCGAGGCAGGCAGATCACTTGATGCCAGGACCAGCCTGGCCAACATGGTGAAACCCTGTCTCTACTAAAAATACAAAAAATTAGCTGGGCATCGTGGTGGGTGCCTGTAATCTCAGCTACTCAGGAGGCTGAGGCAGAAGAATTGCTTAAACCTGGGAGGCAGAGGTTGCAATGAGCCAAGATCTGGCCATTGCACTCCAGCCTGGGCAACAGAGTGAGACCCTGTCTCGGGAAAAAAAAAAAAAAAGTGCTCACCAGAATAAGCCCACTGCAGGGGCAGTGTCGCAGTTCACTCATTTTCTAGTATTTCTAATTCCTCAAATTTCTCTAACGTCTGTGCTTCAGTTTCTTTTTCTTATAGTAGCTAGTACATTGACTCTCATTAATAGCAGGCATATGGTTAATGTAGCATATTCATTTTTAAAAATCCTGTTCTTTCTGTTGCCATATGCGGTTTCTATATTGTATCTCCTTATAGAAGAGCAAAAGGGGAAAGGTTAGATGTCTCTCTTTTCTCTCCATCATAAATGAGCAGCTAAATTCAGAATACAAAGTAAGTTACTGTACTAACGAGAGAAAATTGAAAATAAAACAATTATAGTCCAGTATTGACTTTCCAAGTGCACGCATTCCAAGTCAGTACTAGACAATAAACGCATCAAGAGAAGAGCAAGAAATAAGCAAGAAAGGAGCACTTACCCAGTAAAACATTTTTCCTTTCTTGCTTATTTCCTGCTCTTATCTTCATGCATTTATTCACTTGGCCCCATCAAAACTCTTATGTCCCCTATCAATATTTATGATATATTTTTATACAATCATAACATTTTTTCTTATAAAGAAAACATATTCTTAAGCAGAAAAAGTAACTTTTCATGGGTATCCTTATCATTGGGATATTCTTTTCTAGGCAAGAGCTACATTTCCTGGATTTACTTCCATTTCCTACATGTCCTGAACTCAGTGCCCACCCTTCCTATTCACCTGAAGCCTGAGAGTGACCCTTCCATGGAAATTGTCTCCCACATTCTCTCTACAATCTTTCTTAGATTTTTTTTTTGTTCTCACAGGTACTGTGATAGCTAGCCTCCAAGATGGCTCCCATTGATTCTTACCTCCTGGTATTAATCTTGTATAGTCCCCTCCTACATTGAATGGGAATGTCCTGAGTAAATGATAAGCTATTGCAGAAATAATGATTTGTGACTTGCAAGGCGAGGTCATAAAAGACGTGACTTTTGCTTGCTCTGTCTCGGATCACTCACTCCAAGGGAAATCAGCCACAATATTGTGGGGACACTCTTTAGAGAGGTCCAAGTGGTGACAAACAGGCCTTCTTGTGAACAGCCAGCAGAACTTGCCAGTCATGTGAGTGATCCATCTTTGAATCAGATTTTCCAGCCCCTGGTCAAGGCTTCAGATGACTGAAACTGTAACTGACATCTTTACTGAAACCTCATGAGAGACCCCTAAGTGAGAAATACCCAGCTAAGCTGCTCCTAAATTCCTGATCCACAGAAACTATATGACATATAAATGTTTGTAGCTCTTTTATTTCACTTCATTTTGGAGTAATTTCTGATGCAGCAGCAGATAACCAATACAAATTTTTGCTACCTACCTAGAAGTGAGGTGCTGCCATAAAAATATAAAGTGTGAGAGTGGCTTTGAAATCAGGTCTGTACACACTTCTCAAAAGAAGACATTTATGCAGCCAACAGACACACGAAAAAATACTCATCATCACTGGCCATCAGAGAAATGCAAATCAAAACCACAGTGAGATACCATCTCACACCAGTTAGAATGGCGATCATTAAAAAGTCAGGAAGCAACAGGTGCTGGAGAGGATTTAGAGAAATAGGAACACTTTTACACTGTTAGTGGGACTGTAAACTAGTTCAACCATTGTGGAAGACAGTGTGGCTATTCCTCAAGGATCTAGAACTAGAAATACCATTTGACCCAGCCATCCCATTACTGGGTATATACCCAAAGGATTATAAATCATGCTGCTATAAAGACACATGCACACGTATGTTTATTGCAGCACTATTCACAATAGCAAAGACTTGGAACCAACCCATCAATGATAGACTGGATTAAGAAAATGTGGCACATATACACCATGGAATACTATGCAGCCATAAGAAAGGATGAGTTCATGTCCTTTGTAGGGACATGAATGAAGCTGGAAACCATCATTCTCAGCAAACTATCGCAAGGACAAAAAACCAAACACCGCATGTTCTCTCATAGGTGGGAACTGAACAATGAGAACACTTGGACACAGAAATGAGAACATCACACACCAGGGCCTGTTGTGGGGTGTGGGGAGGGGGGAGGGATAGCATTAGGAGATATACCTAATGTAAATGATGAGTTAAGGCATGCAGCACACCAGCATGGCACATCCACACATATGTAACAAACCTGCACGTTGTGCACATGTATAAAAAAAAAAAAATCAGGTCTGCACATGGAGAGAAACCACTCTGGAATTTTGGACACACAGAAACTATGGGATATAACAAATGTTTATTGTTTTTTAATGTCACTAAGTTTTGGGAGTGATTTATTGTACATAAGTATATAAGTAATGCTTGTACATAAATGTCATTTGAAAAAATAAGCAGAGTTCATTAGAAGAGTAGATGGAATTAGTACATGGAGAGCCTTCAACTCTTAAATTTAAGATCTAATATTGGTCCCCTGGTACAAGTGTTTAGAAAAAAAAAGATATAATATTGGGTGTTGGTATCAGTTGGGAGCAATTGTTATTTCTGTGTGTTCTTGATCCGAGAGATAAAGTGATGAAAAGTATGATATTGTGAAATATGTATTTGGTCTTTGATTCGTTTCCTGGTATACAACTGCTAAAATCCTTAGAAACTCCAGAGTGATGTCTTTTTCTATGCTAATGATTGACTTGAAGGCTGGCAGCGCCTAGGTAGCCTTAGGATGGGGTCTGGTGGCCAGAAAGACCAAGGCAGGATTAGGATCAACCTCTAGAGAAGGGGAGAGGGGCTGAAGGTTAAGCTGATCACCACTGGCAAATGATGCAATCAACCACTCCTATGTAATGAAGCTTCCATAAAAACCCTGGGTTCAGCGAGCTATCTGATAGCTAAACACGTGGAGGTTCTTGGAGGATGGAGCCCTGGGGAAGGCATGGAATTTCTGTGCCTCTTTCCCTATGTCTCACCTTATGCATCGTTTCATCTGTATCCTTTTGTAATATATTTTATAGTAAACCAGTAAACGTGTTTCCCTGAGTCCTGTGAGCAGCTCTAGTGAATTAAACCCAAAAAGGGGCCATAGCAACCTCAACATGAAGCTGGTCTGTTAGAAGTTCTGGAGCCCTGGACTTATGACTAGTGTCTGAGGTGGGAGTGGGGTGGGGTGCAGTCTTGGATAATGAGCACTTACCCTGTGGGATCTGATGCTTTCTCCAGGTAGATAGTGTTGGAATTGGATTGGAAGACACCCAGCTGGTGTCTGCTGTAGAACTGATTGCTTGCGTGGTGTGTGGGGAGAAACCCTGACCCATTTGGTCACAGAAGTCTGCTGTGTTGATTGTTGTGGTGTGAGCAGAAGCAAAACATCTTGAGTGCATTTTTCCACTCACAGAAACAGTGCTTAAAGACTGGCAATATGTGTGCATCATGAACTGTAGCCCAATGGGATCCATTTATTTTGATTTCATTCTCAGAAAAGGGAAGGGGGGAAAAAAGGTTTTGTTTTGTTTTGTCTTGCTCTGTCACCCAGGCTGGAATGCAGTGAAATACTTTTTATGGAGGCAAAAATAGCCTAGCATGGCTGTTCATACAGCAAAATAAGATAAAATAGCAATGTAGAACTTCATTTATTTGCAATGAAAGATAAAAGATATAAAATATTTTTAAAATCTCACTCAGATAACACCTTTACAGTAAATAACCTTAATTATATGTTTTAGGCTCTCTCTATAATGAAATAGTAATGCAGAGTACATGCCATGTCACTAGACTTGGAATGCCTTGGACTTGCTTATATTTATTACACATATAATGGGCTCCCTTTGTCTTAAGGTCTACATCTAGTGGCTAAACCATTTCCAAATATCTGTTTCATTTGCCATTCAATGTTTATTTTTAGACTGTAGGAGGCTTCGAAGGCAAATTTCTAATTTATATTAGGTGACCGTGGCAAAATCTACTTAATATGTTATTATTTAAATAATTTCTGGGCTGAGTGCAGTGCCTTATTCCTGTCATCTCAGCACTTTGGGAGGCTGAGATGGGAGGATCACTTGAGCCCAGGAATTTGAGACCAGCCTGGGCAACATAGTGAGATTCTGTCTCCACAAAAAATAAAAAAATTAGCTGGGTGTGATGGTGCACACCTCTGGCCCAGCTACATGGGAGGCTAAAGTGGAAGGATTGCTTCAGCCTGAGAGGTTGAGGCTACAGTGAGCCATGACTGTGCCACTGTATTCCGGCCTGGGCAACAGAGCAAGACAAACCAAAACAAAACCCTTTTCCCCCCTTCCCTTTCCTGAAAGTGAAATCAAAACATAGAAAAAAATTCCTCAAATATGACATGACGGATTTCAAAATCCTAATGAAGTTTTCTATTTTCAAATTGCAGATTGTTCTCATCCTCTCTGCTTTACCTAAGAGGCTGCTAAATAAAACAACAGAAATGATTTTTAAAAGATGTTAACCTCTAAGGACAAAGAGAATAGGAAATGAGACAACAGTGGATGAGAGATGTCAACCCATTATCTGAAGGCCAAAACAGAGAAATGATAAATGAATTCATAGATCAGAAAAAGTTACATGCTAAATGTCTGCAAGTAGTTACACTAAAGAGAGACAAACCCACTTGATAGAGCCTTGTAAGAGGCAAAATTTTTGCAAGCAGAAGATTCCAGGGAATGTGGGAAGGTGTAGGGTTAGAGATGTGAGATTCATTAAAGTCTGTGTTCAGAGTTGTTGGGTGTCCAGGATCTCTATCCCACTCTATGAAGCCAGATAACTCTTTCCATCCCACAGAAGATGGAAATTTTATTTTCTGGATAAATTGAACCAAAGAAGGCCCAAACTCAGAGAAAGCAGGCACAGTATCAAATAAGGAAAAAATTATGTGAAAGTCTATATATTTACTCTAGGTGTGTCACCCCTCTTCCCCTCTCTTGTTCTCTTTAAATCAGTATCTAGGTTTATAACATACCTCTCCCCCACCACACCCTACACACACAGAGTCAAGGCTGGTAGAGCATTCTCTGAAGAAACTGTGGTCCCAGAGAAAAGAACTGCAACTGCTGACATTTGGGCATTTCCCAAAGAAAAGCCCAGGTTACTATTTACTACAGTGAAGACTACCTGGTGACAAATTATCCATGCACAATTTGCTTTTTAGTACCTCATTAAAAAATTTTTTTTAAATATTCTCAGAGACCATTGTTCTGAAGTACCTCACTTTTAATTGACAGCCAAGGATAATTAGACAAGGAAAGTTTTCTAAATGAAAGAGAGAATGCTTTCAGCATACTTTCTTGCCCCCAGATTTTGTTTTTACTACCCATGGCCGACTATGGCTTGGAATGTAAGCCTGGAGAGAATTCATTCCAATGCTGGGATTATAAATATCTGGGAGGAAAAAGTGTGTCCTGACAGTGGTATCCTCACTAATGTCCAAAAAACATCTTGCCTTGAAAGCTAGACATGTCATTTATATCCCAAACTTCTACTTCTTTTTAAATTGAATTTCATTTTAGATTCAAGGAATACATGTGCAGGTGTGTTACATGGGTATGTTGTATAATGCTGAGGTTTGGGCTTCTAGTGAACCCGTCACCCACATAGTGAACATAGTACCCAACAGGTAGGTTTTCAACCCTCAATCCCTCCCACCCTCCCCACTTTTGGATTTCCCAGTGTCTGTTATTCCCATCTTTATGTCTTTGTGTACCCATTGTTTAGCTCCCACTTATATAAGTGAGAACATGCAGTATTTGATTTTCTGGTTCTAAGATATTTCACTTAGAATAACAGCTTCCAGCTCCATCCATGTTGTGAAGGACATGATTTCATTCTTTTTTATGGCTGCATAGTATTCCATGGTATACATATAGCACATTTTCTTTATCCAATCAACTATTGATGAACACTTATGTTGATTCCGTGACTTTCCTATTGTCAATAGTGCTGCCATAAACATATGAGTGTAGATGTTTTCTGGTGTTTTTTTTTGGAGACAGGGTCTTCTTTTGCCACCCAGGCTGGATCATAACTCACTGCAGCCTCCAACTCCTCAGCTCAGTCAATCCTCCCATCTCCGCCTCCTGTGTAGCTGCCACTACAGGTGCATGCCACCATGCATGGCTACTTTTTGTATTTTTTTGTAGAGATGGCATTTTACCATGTTGTCCAGGCTGGTCTGGAGCTCCTGGGCTCAAGCGATCTACCTGGCTTGGGCTCCCAAAATTCTGGGATTACAGGTGTAAGTCACTGTCCCCGGCACAGGTGTCTTTTTGATAAAATGATTTCTTTTCCTTTGGGTAGATACCCAATAGTGGGATTGCTGGGTTGAATGGGTGTTCTATTTTTAGTTCTTTGAGAAATCTCCATACTGCTTTCCATAGGGGTTGAACTATTTTACATTCCCATCAACAGTGTATAAACGACAAATTTCTACTTCTGCATGAGGCTGTGTGGGTCCTCAAAGAGAATCTCAAAACTTAGAAAGCATGGTGCTGAGCCACCCAGCTCTTTTCTATCAAGTTTCTTAGCAATGCAGCATATAAATATTATCCGTTTTCCAAGTTGATTTTATAGTGCCGTGTTCTGTCTTCAGAAATGATAAGGACTCCATGTTCCACCAGTTCCCAGGGCTGCAACCCCAGATCCTTGGGGATGTTGCCATGTGATAGCATTTCTCCAGCTCCGCAGGAAAGCAGTAGCACATCTCCAGGGCTAAGGACTCCCACAGTGCCCTACTCCCCTCCTTGCCCCCCAGGAAAGTCAGGAGCATGGGCAGCTCGCTGAGGGTTTTCTGATCAAAAGCAGTCACTGTCTCATGTAGCAACCCTCAGATCGTTTCGTTACCGGACAGGGGTCCCGATCCAGACCCAAGGGATGGTTCTTGGATCTCATGCAAGAAATAATTCGGGGCAAGTTCATAGAGTAAAGTGAAAGCAAGTTTATTAGAGAAGTAAAGTAGCAAAAGAGGCCGGGCGCGGTGGCTCACGCTTGTAATCCCAGCACTTTGGGAGGCCGAGGTGGGCGGATCACGAGGTCAGGAGATCGAGACCACAGTGAAACCCCGTCTCTACTAAAAAATACAAAAAATTAGCCGGGCGTGGTGGCGGGCGCCTGTAGTCCCAGCTACTCGGAGAGGCTGAGGCAGGAGAATGGCGTGAACCCGGGAGGCGGAGCTTGCAGTGAGCCGAGATTGCGCCACTGCACTCCAGCCTGGGCGACAGAGCGAGACTCCGTCTCAAAAAAAAAAAAAAAAAAAAAAAAGAAGCAAAAGAATGGCTAGTCCATAGGCCCAGCAGTGGCCTGGACGGCTTGACTAAGGATACTTACAGTTTTTTATTGAATGTAAGCTAAACAAGGGGTGGATTATTCATGAGGTTTCTGGGAAAGGGGTCCAAAGTTACCGGAACTGAGGATTCCTCCCCCTTTTTAGACCATATAGGGTCACTTCCTGTTGTTGCCATGGCATCTGTAAGTGGTCACGGCCCTAGTGGGAGTGTCTTTTAGCATGCTAATGCATTATAATTGGCGTATAATAAGCAGTAAGGACGACCAGAGGTCACTTATTACGCCATCTTGATTCTGGTGGGATTTGGCTGGCTTCTTTACTGAAACCTGTTTTATCAGCAAGGTCTTTGTGACCCATATCTTGTGCCGGCCTCCTATCTCATCCTGTGACTTAGAATGCCTGTCTTCCTGGGAATGCAGTCCAGCAGGTCTTGGCTTTATTTTACTCAGTCCCTAGTCAAGATGGAGTTGCTGTGGTTCCAGCGCCTCTGACAGTTTGTGTTCTCTACTTTATTTTTTGTAGGGGTGAGAGGTGTCTCATTTTGCTGCCCAAGCTATCCTTGAACTCCTAGGCTCAAATGAGCCTCCCTCTGCAACCTCTTCAAGTGTTGGGATTACAGGCATGAGCCACCGCACCTGGCCTGTCTTACCTACTTTAAAGCAGTTTTCTTGTAGATTGACCCTCTGAATTCAAGCTCTATTCAAGTGAGGGCATCTTTTTTTCGGTTTGTTTATTTTTGTTTTTTGCATGGTAAGAAGCGTGGGATAGGCCGGGTGTGGTGGTTCATGCTTGTAAGCCCCAACACTTTGGGAGGCCAGTGGGTAGATTGCTTGAGTTCAGGAGTTCGAGACTAGCCTGGGCAACATGGCGAAACCCCGTCTGTACAATACAAAATTTAGCTAGATGTGGTGGCTTGCGCCTATAGTCGCTCTAGTCTCAGCTACCCAGGAGGCTGAGGTGAGAGGATCGCCTGAGCCCAGGAGATTGGGGCTGCAGTGAGCCAGGATCGCGCCACTGAACTCCAGCTTAGGCGGCAGAGTGAGACCCTAACTCAAAAAAGAAAAAAGAAGAGAAAAGAAAAGAAAAGAAGCAGGGCTGGCTGATTAGGACAGCATTTCTTTTGCCGCCAGTTGAACAGCGGCGTCTAGAGTTTCCGGCCATAATTGCAAGAATTTATCGAAAAGCTTTACATGTTTTCTTGGTTTTGGTTTTGAGACAGAGCCTCGCTCTGTCGCCCACCCTGGGGTGCAGTGGCGCGATCATAGCTCACTGCAGCATCGACCTCCCGGGTTCAAGCGATCCTCGCTTCATTATCCTGAATTGCTGGGACCACAGGCGCGTGCCATCGCGCCCGGGTATTTTTTTGTTTTTGTAGATATGGAGTCTTGCCATATTGCTCAGGCTGGTCTCGATCTCCTGGGCTCAAGCAATCCTCCCGCCTTGGCCTCCCAAAGTGCTGGGATACAGGAGTGAGCCACCGCGCCCAGTCGCAGTACACTAAAAGCATTTATTCGGTCCGCGTCCCCCGCCTGCGGGTGCAGGGATGGCGGCTCCAGGCTGGAAGCGGCTGGGGGCCCGGCCAGTGGGCCAGGAGCCGCAGGAACGCTAGTGAGCCGCGCGCGGGGCTGGCAGCTGGGGGTTATTTCAGTGCGCGGGGAGGGGGCGGCCCGCGGCGGAGCGTGGGGTTGAGCGGCTTCCCCCCGCACTGGGGGTAAGATCCCAGAACAGGCGGCAGAGCCACCCCACAACCCCCAACCCCAATCCCCGCGCTCGCTGCGGCTGGACGTGAAAAGCCGGTCCCACGCTCTGGGGACTTAGTCGCCTTCCACTGGGACCCTCAGACAAGTGAGCGAACATGAAGTCCAGTCCTGGCATCCAAGCCGCCGTCGACCTCACAGCGGGGGCCGCAGCGGGGACAGCGTGTGTACTGACTGGGCAGCCCTTCGACACAATAAAAGTGAAGATGCAGACGTTCCCTGACCTGTACAAGGGCCTCACCGACTGCTTCCTGAAGACATATGCCCAAGTGGGTCTCCGGGGCTTCTACAAGGGCACCGGCCCGGCACTTATGGCCTACGTCGCCGAAAACTCGGTCCTCTTCATGTGCTACGGGTTCTGCCAGCAGTTTGTCAGGAAAGTGGCTGGCATGGACAAGCAGGCAAAGCTGAATGATCTCCAGACTGCAGCCGCGGGTTCCTTCGCCTCTGCATTTGCTGCACTGGCTCTCTGCCCCACTGAGCTTGTGAAGTGCCGGCTACAGACCATGTATGAAATGGAGATGTCAGGGAAGATAGCAAAAAGCCATAATACAATTTGGTCTGTCGTGAAGGGTATCCTTAAAAAGGATGGCCCCTTGGGCTTCTACCATGGACTCTCAAGTACTCTACTTCAAGAAGTACCGGGTTATTTCTTTTTCTTTGGTGGCTATGAACTGAGCCGATCGTTTTTTGCCTCAGGGAGATCAAAAGATGAACTAGGCCCTGTCCATTTGATGTTAAGTGGTGGAGTTGCTGGAATTTGCCTCTGGCTTGTCGTGTTCCCAGTGGATTGTATTAAATCCAGAATTCAAGTTCTTTCCATGTATGGGAAACAGGCAGGATTTATTGGTACCCTCTTAAGTGTTGTGAGAAATGAAGGAATAGCCGCCTTATATTCTGGACTGAAAGCTACTATGATTCGAGCAATCCCTGCCAATGGGGCACTGTTTGTGGCCTATGAATACAGCAGGAAGATGATGATGAGCCAGTTGGAAGCATACTGAAGTGTCTTGGTGAACCTGGATCTGAGTCCATGAGTTTGAGGACTACAGTTCATCACAGGGTTCAGCAGAGTACAAGACCACTGCCGAATTTTGACTTCATGGGAATTTTGGTTTTATCTTCCCTTCTTCTACCCTAAATCTTAACTTTATGGAAGGGCCTCTATTTTACATCATATAATTTCTGCCCATAATTGTATTGAAATAGGAAAGTTGCTGCTCTTGCACTTGCTGGAATGTACAGGGTGGGCTGGTTGGCCCTATGTACCTAATCTGAAAAACTAAATATTCTGTCAGGGCCTTTGCATAAAGCCGTTTGTGTGTACATGCAGTTTGGATGATTCTATGTTGTGAGTGAAACAATTTAGTTCTATATATAATCTCAAATATCAGCCCCCCAAACCCACAATTGACCATATTTTGTGAAGATAGGTATGAAGGTATGAATGATTACTTAGGATCACTCTCTCTCTCTCTCTTTTTTTTTTTTTGGAGACGGAGTCTCACTCTGTCGCCCAGGCTGGAGTGCTGTGGCATGATCTCAGCTCACTGCAACCTCTGCCTCCCTGGTTCAAGCGATTCTCCTGCCTCAGCCTCCTGAGTAGCTGGGATTACAGGTGCCCACCACCACGCCCAGCTAATTTTTGTATTTTTAGTAGGGATGGGGTTTCACCATGTTGGCCAGGCTGGTCTCGAACTCCTTACCTCAGGTGATCCACCCACCTCGGCCTCCCAAAGTGCTGGGATTATAGGCATGAGACACCGCGCCCAGCTAGGATCTCTTTTAAAGTCTGCTTAACATGTGCACTACATTAGGTGGTTCAAGTTTTGAAATGTCTTCATGTGGTGCTTGATACCAAAATACTCCTCTCTCTCTCTCATATATATATATATACTTTTTTTTTTTTTTTTTTTTGAGATGCAGTCTCACTCTTGTTGCCCAGGCTGGAGTGCAGTGGCACGATCTCGGCTCACTGCAACCACCACCTCCCGGGTTCAAGTGATTCTTCTACCTCAGCCTCCCAAGTAGCTGGGACTACAGGTGCACGCCACCACGCCCGGCTAACTTTTGTGTTTTTAGTAGAGATGGGGTTTTGCCATGTTGGCCAGGCTTGTCATGAACTCCTGACCTCAGGTGATCCACCCGCCTAGGCCTCCCAAAGTTCTGGGATTACAGGCGTGAGCCGCCATGCCTGGCCTCATCTATATTTTTAAGAGGAGAAGGTACCTGCATACCAGTGTGGCTTTGACATTCTTGAGTTAAAAGTTTCAGAGTAAGCATTGTGGATTTTCCCAAGAAACAATACCCTTAATATAGTGTTATCCATTTTCAAAGTGGGATTATATTCTGCACTCTGCCTATATGGTTAGGGATGGTCTAGAGTATCATCAGGCCTTGGGGAATCCACACAGCCTTCCTGCACCAGCTTCCCTTCTCCCCCTCAAAGGAGCTGGGCTTTAGTTCGAGGAAGGAGCTGCACACCTATGCTTTGATGAAGATTCATGTGGCTGATAACAGTTCTTAGCTTCCAGTCTCTGGGTCCTGGCCTGGGTAGGACTCAAGGGTGTTCATTGGCCCATTTAGAGGTTGTTGATTCATTTTGGGTCACTCACTGTCCTCTCTGCCTCCATCAGCCAGAAACCTTCCTGGGGAACAGAAAGTGACAAAGGTAAGAGAAGCTTTTGTTCCCTGTTTGCTAACAATACTTGTGGGTAAAAGTCATCTACTCTCAGATAGAACTAGACAGAACTTAGTGCTTTTGCTCCACAATGAGTCATGTTAGGGACAACCCTTTCTTGAAGTTTACCTTGGGTCCATAATACCTTCCTATGCCTTTACAGTGCTAGAGTCTTCTAAATTTGGTACTGGCCATCAGTAAATTTTAATGATAACTATGTATGGGGTGTGACTAAGCAATGAAACAGAAGAGAAGTAATTTTATTGAACTATATACCATATGTATGTATATGTACACTGTCAAAACCCCTCCGAAACAAAGAACAACCCCCAGCCCCAAAACATAGTTCATTTATCTGATCCCCACAGACTTGGAGATAAGCAACTGTTCTTTGGCCGTGTCATTCTTGTCACCACTAAAGTAAGCCCCATTATTCTGTGTTGCTCCAAGACCACTAGCAGGGTCTCTTTCAGTAACAAGTTTTCTTAAGCAGCCTTTAAAGCTGAAAAGAAGCAGGCTACCAGTCTTAATAATAGTCTATACCATGTGGGTTTATCATTTGACAGAATGTAATTCCCGTGGGAAACTTTGTTTCCTTAAGCTTTTTGCTATCTATGAAGTCTCTGTGGTAACTCTAGCCTTAGTGTCAGAAGCAAGATGGTCAGGGAAATGAGATACTGACCAGTAAGGGTTGCTGCAGACATTTAGGGGAGGGGAGGCTCAGTGTCAGGCCTGGTGTGCCCCAGAGCTATGGCTGATCTTCCATTTATTTACTTTTACTTTAAAAGAAAATCATGTTTATACTTTAAAGTTATTTATAGATTTAAGTTATATATTCCATACTTAAATGGTCAGTAGCTATGGAGTGGTGCTTCATCGGAGCAGGCCTGTGTTAAATAGAAAATGGGACTGGCATTTAACAGGAAGTGGATCATTTCAGAGTCCACCATCCCGCTGCCTGGCACCCATGAGCTAGTCTAAGTTAGCTTTGTTGTCAGCATACCTTCTTACATGTCATCCATTAAAGATTTAACTCAATACCTTCAACAAAAATAGTATGAGGCAAGTAAGGATAGTGGGAGTGAGGAATAGAAATCTAAGTCAGGAGAATTTTTTTCCTGTCCTATTTGCTTAATTCAGTGTTCAATATCTGGGTACAACTTGTATCATTTCAGATCTCTAAGCAAAAATGTAGTAATTTGAAATACTGTGTTTAAAGACATTTGAGGGTTCTATCACCAAATTATTTATCTACATAATACTTATTTAACTCACACCATTTACAATGTATTGTATTGAACTGTGGCTATTCAGACACTAATGGTATCTGGTTTCTGACTTCAAGGATCTGACAGTCTAGATGTTTGTTCTATAGTTAGAAGAGTGATATTTTAGAATAAAATTTAGAAGAAAAAAGTGGAATCCAAATTTATATTGTGTGTGTGTAATCAGTGATGGAATCTCTGAATTTAACAACAGTCCCCTTCTCTTTGTTTTTATTTGTTTTTTTTTTAGATGGAGTCTTGCTCTGTCGCCCAGAGTGCAGTGGCACGATCTCGGCTCACTGCAACCTCCACCTCCCGGGCTCAAGCAATTCTCCTGCCTCAGCCTCCCTAGTAGCTGGGATTACAGGCCTGTGCCACCACACCCGGCTAATTTTTGTATTTTTAGTAGAGACTGGGGTTTCACCATGTTGGCCAGGCTGGTCTCGATCTCCTGACCTCAAGTGATTCACCCACCTCGGCCTCCTAAAGTGCTGGGATTGTCCCCTTCTCTTAATTGTGTTTTTGTATTGTGGCTTTTTGTAGTCTTTAAATTAGTGCCATGGTATTTGTTTCTAAGATTTAAATTGATCAAATCATTTTTCTGATGCCTAGCCTTATTTTAAAATTTTCTTCACTTCCACATAACATAATTTGCCCCTTAATTTTGAAAAATATTTTCTGTAATTTATTATACCTTTTGGTCTATTGTCAAGGCCAAAGGGTCTGCATCTTGCATTGCTGAAAGATATTGTAGTTAGAAATTCTTTCTGTGTCCTAGCATTCACTGGATGCTAAGCTGTAGTAGTTAAGTATATGTGATATCTCAGAAGGATCATATCTGGCAATGGAGTATCAAACCTGCTCATTTTCTTCATGATCTTGTTGCTGAACTCAGAAGAAATGTAGATTCTCTTTCTTCTGGCCCAGACCTCTAAGGAGGGTGATAATTATTTCCAGGAAGTTTTTGTGTGACTGAAACTACTGGAGATTTTTGCTCAAGACCAGAAAGTATCCCTCTGTCCAGGGCCTGCAGTTCCAACTTGAGCAACTCCTCAACTTTAAAATCCCTGTTTTCAAAGTCTATAATTCTCTACTGTCTCTGATCTCTCTAGATTCATGTGAAATAGGCCAGACATCTTCTCTGAGATTCATTTATTCATGTGAAATAGGCCAGAAGTCTTCCCTGAGATCCATTTTAGAAAGCAAATTATTTCAGTGTTGAAACTGAAAGGAGTTAGTTAGCTTGCCTTAGGTAGACAGCAAGGGAAGGGTCCCTGGAGAGCCCCCAGCCCATGGGTCAGTGTCTCATCCCCACATAACATAAAAAGGAGCCTGGGAAAAAATTCAAGCTGCAGGCACCGATAAGGAACTAGCACAGGGTGTTGTGCCTGGAGACATGCCCACAGCTGCACAGATAGACAAACCTCCGGCCCATTTGGATAAAAACTTGCACAGACCTCCAGCCCACTCAGATAAGGGAACAAGGCCTGGCATAGAAATGCCTTTGTCCTTTGTATAGTCAGTAGGCTCCCAGGAAAAAGTTTCTTTTCCTTTTGTGGGCAGGGGCACAGTGGGCTCTAGTGGGTTCCGGTGGGCACTTTCCTTTCTTTTTTGGACTGTAAGTCTGGCTCTATGAATCATCACTTCAGCCCGATTGTTCCCAACCCAAGGCCCCGGGCAAACCTTTCTGGTTGGTGTCGGGTCAAGCTGAGTCACATGTTCTCCAAGACAGCCCTGGGACTAAGCATATTCTTTCCTCTTCCCAGCCCCTGAAAACCTGGACCCCAGCCTCACATGGGGCACCCCGTTTAGGCCCCCCTCTCTGCTGACAGAGAACTTTCTTGTTTCGCTTATTAAACTTTCGCTCCAACCTCACCTTTGTGTCTTCTTGCAGGTAGGACAAAGAACTCTGGGTGTTATCTCAGACAAGGAGAGACTGTTACATCTTGGTGCATTGCTGAGACTACAACGAAACTATCATCAGGGTCTGTGGCCTGCCTTCTGAGCTCCACTGTCTACACTGTTCTTGGCTTCCTCCTAATGCCAGCACTTACATACAGACTTCTTGTTAATGCTGTTTAAAAGGTGGACTGCTATCTTCCTGTTTCCCCAACCTCTTCAAGGTTGGTAGCATCACCAGTAGTGATGCTCTATTCCTTACATGAGGCTTAGTAGATTTTTAAAAATCAGTTTAGGCTGGCTTTAGTCTGCATGTTGAGAAGAAAAAAAATCACAAGTGGGTAAGTAGCTTTGTAGATAATTGATGTCTCTTAACAATCCTGCACATTCTGCATGTGAAAATAATGTCCCCAGAAAGGGCATTATTATTTCTTCCACTGGGAAGCCAGATAATTATGTATATAGCGAGTATTTCTACTGCAGCCTGAAGAAGTTTCACGGGGTCCTCCTCAACAACCTGGTCTCTCAGCAGACATGAACTAGGACATCTCTCTACATATCTTCTTTAATCATTGATTTACAAACAGATCTTTTGTGCATTTGGAAGAAGTGTGCTTTTCTTACTTTGGAAAAATAGTGGACTCACCTCTAGCCAGTACTCAGGGTTTCTCATCTAGGTTCTCCACGATGTTGCCCACAAAAAAGCCTTCTCCAACTCCTTGGTACTGGACTCAGATGCTCATTTAGACAGGCAGAGGCAGCTCAGGTGGTTAGTCTTCCCTTGTGTCTGCAGCCTGCTGTGGCACCATGACTGTCTTCTGGTGAATGCATTATGGGATTTATTATTATTATTATTTTTTCAGACGGAGTCTCGCTTTATTGCCAAGCTGGAGTGCATTGGCACGATCTTGGCTCACTGCAACCTCTGTCTCCCAGGTTCAAGTGATTCTCCTGCCTCAGCCTCCCAAGTAGCTAGGACTACAGCCACGCACCACCACACCAAGCTAATTTTTGTATTTTTAGTAGAGACAGGGTTTCACCATGTTGGCCAGGATGGTCTCGATATCTTGACCTCGTGATCAGCCTGCCTTGGCCTCCCAAAGTGCTGGGATTACAGGCGTGAGCCACTGTGCCCGGCTGGGATTTATTTTTCTACTCTCTGCTTCTGTTTCTTTGTTTGCCTCCCCTCTTCTCTTTGCCATCTGGAGTCAAAGCTGATCCAAGTCGATAAGACCCTAGCTCTATGTCCAAGCACTGGTGACTCTCCAGGTTGATTCTGTTCTGTGCCTGCAGTAAAGCTGGGCAGGAAGGCTCCTAGGTTCTGCGTTTTCCATGCTGGAGAAAAGATCTAAAGGCCTGGGAGAAGTTAAACATGTTTGGCAAGAATACATCATTGGTGATTTTCTGTGCTTTATATTCTATCACATATAGGATTTTATTGTTATTTATTTTTATTTTTTATTTTTATTTTTTGAGATGGAGTCTCACTCTGTCACCCAGGCTGGAGCGCAATGGCACGATCTCAGCTTGCTGCAACCTCCGCCTCTTGGGTTCAAGCAATTCTCCTGCCTCAGCCTCCCAAGTAGCTGGGATTACAGGCGCCCGCCACTATGCCCGGCTAATTTTTGTATTTTTAGTAGAGATGGGGTTTCACCATGTTGGTCAGGCTGGGCTCGAACTCCCGATCTCAGGTGATCTGCCTGCCTTGGCCTCCCAAAGTGCTGGGATTACAGGTGTGAGCCACCACGCCCAGCCCACATATAGAATTTTTAAAAAACAAATCCTGTTGGACCTCAGGTTCACAGAATTGCATTATGATAGACTCTCTTCATTAGTCCATACATGGCTTGCTTTATTTATTTACTTACCTAGCCAGTGTCAGATTTAAAATCCTCAATACTTGGTGTCATATCTCTGGCTCTGTCCTGTACTAGGTGTGTGACCTTAGTCAAGTTTTCTAACTCTGTGTATTGATTTCTTCAACAGTAAAATGAGGATTATTACCTCGTAGAGCTGTGTGAGAATTAAATGAGTTAATATATGCAGACTAGTTAATGCGGTGCCTGGTATCTGGTAAACTGTGTACATGTTGGCTTTTATATTATCTCCGGGTTTCCATGTATGATCCTTTGCCTTATACCCAAAATAAATTCTTTAGAATTTCCTTTAATGTGGGTCTACTAGTGATAAAAACTCTTCATTTTTGTCTTAAATTGTCTTTATTTCACTTTCATTCTTTTAAATTAATTTTTTCTAGTTTTGCATTTTTTAATTACTATTGAGGATGAATATTTTTCCGGGTGTTGCTCAGCTGTTTATGGTTCTTTTTTAAAAAATGAGTTTACCCAGCCTGGGCAACATAGGGAGACCTCATCTCTAAAAAAAATTTAAAATTTAGCTGAGTGCGGTGGTGCATGCCTGTGGCTCCAGCTACTTGGGAGGCTGAGGTGGGAAGATCGTTTGGGCTCAGGAGGTCGAGGCTGTAGTGAGCTAAGATCACGCCACTGGACTCCAGGCTAGGCGACAGAGTAAGACCCTGTCTCAAAAAAAAGAGTTCACTTTTCCCTAACTTCTTTTGTTTTTGTGGTAAAATAGATATATAAAACATAAAATTTGTCATTTTAATCACTTTTAAGTGTACAATTGAGTGACATTAATTACATTCACTGTGTTGTGCAACCATCACCACTACCTATTCCCAAACATTTTCACCACCCCAACAGAAATTTGGTACCCATTAAGCAATAATTCCCCATTTCCCATTCATCCCATCCCTGGTAATCTCTAATCTGCTTTCTGTCTCTTTGAATTTGCCTCTTTTAGACATTTCATACAAATAGAATCATACAATGTCTTTTGTGTTTGGCTTATTTCGCTTGGCGTAATGTTTTCGTTTTGATTAGATAATAAGTTACACGATTCAAACAACTATATCAAACTTACTCTGAGAAGTCCTATTCCCACCCCACCCACATTACCCCTTTATACTTCATTTCCTATAGATAAATCATTTTTTCGTTTTTATCATGGTAGTGTTTGTTGTTGTTGTTGTTTGTTTGTTTTTGAGACAGAGTCTTGCTCTGTTGCCCAGGCCAGAGCACAGTGGTGTGAACTTGGCTCACTGCAACCTCTGCCTCCTGGGTTCAAGCGATTCTCCTGCCTCAGCCTCCTAAGTAGCTGGGATTACAGGCCCATACCACCATGCTCAGATAATTTTTTGTATTTTTAGTAGAGATGGGGTCTTGTTATGTTGGCCAGGCTGGTCTCGAACTCCTGGCCTCAAGAGATTCCCCGCCTCTGTCATCCAAAGTGCTGGGGTTGCAGGTGTGAGCCACTATGCCCGGCTATCATGATAGCGTTTTTATGCACAAATATGCAAATATGAATATATGTTCTATGTCTCCTTTTGTAACAGAAAATGTAGCTATTTTAGCAGAGTAGAAGACAAGGGGCTAGACCAGGTGCAGTGGCTCTCACCTATAATCCTAGCACTTTGGGAGGCTGAGGCGGATGGACTGCTTGAGCCCAGGAGTTCAAGACCAGCCTGAGCAAGATGGCAAAACTCCGTCTCTACAAAATAGAAAAACAATTAGCCTATAGTCCTAGCTACTTGGGAGGCTGAGATAGGAGGATTGTTTCAGCCTGGGGAGATTGAGGCTACAGTGTGTCATGATTGTGCTACTGCACACCAGCCTGGGCAACAGAGTGAGACCCTGTCTCGAAAAAGAAAAAATATGTCAAAGGGCTTTTATACCACTAATATATTAGGAAGTGCAATCCTAGGAAACAAATGAGGGGCCAGGAAAGTGAAGCCAGAAAGGAGGAAGAGCCAATTTGAGGGTGCATTATTGAATTGGCTGTTATTAATTGCAACTGATTTCTTAAATCCAGTTCTCCAAGAAGTCATATATATTGTATCTGAGGGGAGCTAGTTGGAGGAGTGGTGATGGGGAAAAATTTTTTTTTATCCTCACCTCCCTCTGGTCAAAGTTTCAGCACACAGACGTGAACTACCTCACACTTCTGAATTGTGTCTATGTGGGTGCTGAGCAAGGTTCCATGGCATCCTGTTAAATTGGTTTCGACAGGAAAGCCTTTGGGTGACAGCCAAATGACATGTGACATAGTTATGAGGGAAAAAGTACTGTTAAGATTGCACCTATATGAAGTCTGTGCCCACACGGAGCTGGCTTCCAGTAGCCATGTCTGGAACACAAGATAGGCAAGGCTGAGGCCATCTGAAATGGAGCATAAGAAGTATCTGATATAGCCCATCTACTGTACCACTATGGGCCTGCTCAGATTCTCCGTTATATCCAGCTTCCATGCTATTATTCAATATGGGGCCTCCATTTGTGTGTGTGCACGTGTGTGTGCATACGTATGTGTGTGAAAGACAGAGAGACAGAGAGAGAGAGAAAAAGAGAGAGAGAGAAAGAGAGAGAGAGAGAAAGAGAGAGAGAGAGTATGCCCTCACTTCTTATCTGACAGCAGAGGAGTAAGTCCAGTCCACAAAAGATTTTCCTTTAAGGTATAACCAAGTATGATTTCTGAAGAGACTTAAGAGTTAGTGAAACAAGCTACGGTTCCTTCTGGACCTGCCTGGAGATGAGACATTTACCTCTGAGGAGTTTAAGAGCTTAATGCCTTGTCTGTGTCATGGTTGCTGCAGTTGCTCATTTACCATTGACACTGGCAGTGGAGACACCAAGAGATACCCTAGTGAATCTCCTGAATTCCAGACATATGATTTACTGAACGAATTATGTTGGAGCAACTCAAGCTTCTCATGGTAATCAAAGTCACTTACCACCATAATCACATTAGCTCTTTTTTGGCTTGTTTGTCCACTGGTATGAACAGCTCAACATGACCAGGCAGTAACCAGGTTCAAATTCAACTGAAATGCAGCAGAGCCTAGAGATTCCATGGATGGGAAGCAAAAATGCAATCAGATCACTGGAAGCGTTGGTGGGAGGAGTTAATCCTATTTCACCACTTGGTTCATGGACTCATGTATTCTAGCTACTTGGGATGGAATTGTTGGTTCAGCTCCTATTCTACATTTTAGAGGACAGCATCCGAATCTTTTAGGGTGATCTCCAAAGCTAGTGCCTTAGTAAATATTTTTAATAGACACTGCCTTGATTTATTGGCTCATTGTTTGATGGTGGTGGGAGGTAAAGACATACATTGTAAAATTTGTGAATCTCTTGGTCATGTATCCAATGTCCTATATCTATCTATTTAATTGGCCACAAATGGATCCCTCAGTCTAAGGCAGGGTTTATAGGATACCTTGTTGATACATCCTTCTGTAAGCCTTTGAATAATATTGCTGTCAGAAGAATTGTGAAGAGAGGAAAAAAAAACACTGCTTTCTAGAGTAGGTGTCAATACTAGTAAGGATGAATTACTGCCCTATCCAGAGTGAGGGGAGTCTGATAAAATCAACTTGCCATTAAATGGCAGGCTGGTTTCCTCAAGGAATGATACTGAAGGCTCAGCATTCTTCTGCTGGCATTCAGAAGGGGTAATATTCTGCAAAGGAAAAGCTCAAATAATTAAGATAAAAAGAAATGTAAAAAAAAATAAACAACCCCAGAAGGGGTAATAGATCAGCCACAGTGAGAGGGAGTCCCTGCTGCTATTCCCATACAAAATCTCTACCCCCATGGCCTCCCTGCTTACCAGCTTATTGCCCCAGTAGTGGGATGGCTGAGGAAAGAGGCTGACTGATATCTACAGAATAAGTCATCCAAGTCACCTGGTTGTTGAAGACTTCTCCTATGGTAGAATTATCTTGTGAGCATTAATGTGAGATACAAAGATTTTTTATGCTGTTTTTTGGCCGAATTCCTAATCCTTCCATATACATTTTCCACAGTTTTCTTGTCTCTAATATAATAATTGTGTATCCTCCAGATGCTAGACCAGCCAGCCAATCCCTTTGCCACTGCTCAGCTATCTACATATAGCCACACGTCAGACCACTTCTCTTTTCATGAAAAATGAATGGCCAAGTACACTTCTTACAGCTCTGCTTACACAGAAGGTTTTCCTTTACCACTGTCCTTTAGGGTTCCCCTTAAGTAACTTAGCAGTTAAGCATTTTTGGCTTGCACTAACATGTGTACCAAGCACCTGTAAACTGGGACCAATATCTTTTCTCCTCTGTCAGTTGGTCATAGGGAATTTTCCAATGAAAATATAGGTATGAATTGTGAATTGCTTTGGTACAGTAGAGATTGGTGAAACAAGAGTCTAGGTCATGTGTTTATGAAATTCCTTCTGGACTTGCTTGGAGCTAATCCTGAATTTACTATTTCTCTTATACAAAGGGTTTCTCTTATACCTATCTAACCTTATAATTTAGTAAATCTGATGATACCAAGTTCTTGTTGGCAGCTCTGGTGGCATAATCATTTGGTGTCTGATATAGTTTGGACATTTGTCTCCACCAAAATCTCTTGTTGAATTGTAATTCCCAATGTTGGAGATGGGACCTGGTGGGAGGTGTTTGCATCATGAGGGTGGATCCTTCATGGCTTAGTGCTGTCCTCGCAGTAGTGAGTTCCTGCAAGATCTGGTTTAAAGTGTATGGCACCTCCTTCACTCTCTGTTTCTCCTGCTCTTGCTATGTGATATGCAAGATCTGTCTTTACCTTCTGCAGTTGAGTAAAAGCTCCCTGAGGCCTCCCCAGAAACCAAGCAGATCCTGGCACCATGATTGTATAGCCTGTAGAATCATGAGCCAATTAAACCTCTTTTCTTTATAAATTACCCAGTCTCAGGTATTTCTTTTATTTCTACTTCCAGCAGTGCAAGAACAACCTAACACAGTGTCCCATTGTCATCTACTCAGTCTCTAATAGGGCTAAGGAGCATGATAGTATCTATTTATAAGCACTGAGAAATTTCCTACTGTAGAAGGCATGGATCTACACCATTTAGATTTACTGTCTGTACCATTGAAAGATTTGCACTTTAGCTTTCCTACTGTGCCATGCCAGAAACTCCACACAGCATTGTTATCCATCATGGGCATTACTAGCAACATCAGAGTGGCTGGATTGTGTCAGATGGCTAGTATCATAGCCTGGACCTCTTACTCCAGAGTATTCTCAAACCTGATAGCATTTTTAGTTCCAGATGTGGTATACATTACCTCTAAAATCCAAAGAGACTGTGCCTCTTTCTTAATGGTAAGAAATGCAAATGATAACGACTTTTATTTTATCTCAGAGGGCATTTCTTTGCATGCCCAAGAACCCTAGAATCATTACTGATATGACAGTCTTCTGAATATTCATAGGGTTAATCTTTTACTCTTTGACATGCTAGACCATCTAGGGTCCTTGCTACTTACTACTCACTAGGTCCAATTAGAATCATGTCATCTATGCAGTGATCTAGCATTATGTTCTATAAAATGTTCAATGTTGAAATATTTGTGGAGTACATTATGAAAGAAAGCAAGTTCACGCCTGTAATCCCAGCACTTTGGGAGACCGAGGTGGGCGGATCACGAGGTCAGGAGATCAAGACCATCCTGGCTAACACGGTGAAACCCCGTCTCTACTAAAAATACAAAAAATTAGCCGGGCATGGTGGTGGGGGCCTGTAGTCCCAGCTACTCGGGAGGCTGAGGCAGGAGAATGGCATGAACCCGGGAGGGCGGAGCTTGCAGTGAGCCGAGATCGCGCCACTGCACTCTAGCCTGGGCGACAGAGCGAGACTCCATCTCAAAAAAAAAAAAAAAAAAAAGAAAGCAAGAGAGTTAACATAGCTTTGTAATAAGACATTTGAATGTATTCTGTTTTCTTGTTATGAGGAGATGAACTGCTTTTGACTTTTTATTCCCTGATGGAATTTAAGACAAGTGCATTCGCCAGAAAAATAGCCACCTACCAAGTTGCTAAAGTTATATTGATCTACTCCAATGAAGATACCACATCTGGCATGACAGCTGCAATTGGAGCTACCATTTGGTTAAGTAAGTATATTGCAGTCCATTGTCATCACAACAATCTATCTAGTTTTTGCAGAGGGTGACCAAATGAATTAAATGAGAATTTGATGAGGACTATCACCTCTGTGCACTTTAAGCCTCAGGAGGTAATGTTAATCTCTAAAAATCCTCCTAGGATGCAGCATTACTTATGATTTACTATCTTGGCTAGGGAAAGGGAAATTTCAGGGTTTCCACTATAATGTGTCTTACTCTCTTATTTGTCAGGGAATAAATAAAAAGATTTGGCATCAGAGGGTCCCAAGACCCCAGGTTTGGTAATTTTCTAAGACTCACAAAACACAGCATGTAGTCATACTCATGGCTATGATTTGTTACAGTAAAGGGATACAAGGCAAGCTCAGCAAGGGGAAAAGGTGTATCAGATAAAGTCTGGAGGAAACTAGGTATAAAATTCCAAGAATCCTCTCCCATTGGAGTTACACAGAATATGATTAAATCCTCCAGCATCAAATTGCAGCCACAGGTGTAAAGTGTTATCTACCAGGGAAGCTTGCCTAACCTAGGAATCCAGGGTTTTTATTGGGTACTGGTCATGTGGGCATCTTCTGCCTAGTAGATAGCAAAATCCCAGACTCCCAGAAGGAAGAAAGCAGGTGTTCAGCATAAGCCACGTTGTTTGGATATACAGTTTAGGCACAGCAAACCACTTTTATCAGTTATGAAATGATGCAGACACTCTCAAAATCCAAGTCCCAAATGCAAGCCAAGGGCCTACTTTGTAAGCAGGCCTTTCGAAGGCTTAGTAGTCTCAGGTCTATTATATTAACTCTTTTCTTCTACCCACTTGGTCATTGTACAAGGCATTTTTTACAAAAAGATTATTATCAATAGGATCCCACATGGCAGGGTGAGATCAGCCTACAGTATTGGCTGCAGTTATGTCCTCCATGGCTTCTAGATTTGGCCAATTGAAACAAATCCTGGGAACAGGCACAGTGGCTCATGCCTGTAATCCCAGCACTTTGGGAGGCCAAGGTGAGTGGATCACCTGAGGTCAGGAGTTCAAGACTAGCCTGACCAACATGGTGAAACCCCGTCTCTACTAAATACAAAAAATTAGCCGGGCGTGGTGGCGCATGCCTGTAATCCCAGCTACTCGGGAGGCTGAGGCAGAAGAATCGTTTGAACCCAGGAGGCAGAGGTTGCAGTGAGCCAAGATTGTGCCATTGTACTCCAGCCTGGGCAACAAGAGTGAAACTCTGTCTCAAAAAAACAAAATAAAACAAAAAATCCCATTACATAAAGGTCTATCTTAGAAAGCCAGGTATCTTTCTCCTTCAGTTTTTGCATTAACCGTTGTTTTCTTTTAATCTGGCCCAAGGCATCAACTCAGGCACAGCACATCTCTGACCAGTAAGTTAAAGTTAATCCGAATGCCTTGTAGGGGTGAGTCAGTGTCAAGATAGTCAGGATACCCACAAAAGAAATATAAGCCCAGAGGGCACACACAGTACCCCTGGAAACAATGAGTTTACAGTTGTTAGGACACCCCAAGCAGGACATACATTAGTCAGGCAATAAGGTTAAGAAGACCTCTAATGTAACCTTCCACTGTGGGCCCTCCTGCTCCAGGATTCTCAGTGCAGTCCAAATAACACAGGTCAGTCCTTAGATTCATAAGGACTGCCTGAGGCAGTCAGTTCCAAACGGTTTTGTTCATGCATAATATCAGTTCATCCATCTCATAAGTGTGGGCGACATCTGGAAGTGTTCCTCTGCCGTCTCATAGTCACCTGTGACCACAGGCTCAGCAATCTGTTTGAATTCAGAGTGCTCGCAGCAGCTTGAAAAGCCAGCATGGGGACTTTTCCTTCAAGAAGGGGGTAAAGCTTCCAGAGCAGTTCTGAAACACAAAAATCATTAACACCCTACCCTCTCCCTGCGCCTCCCCAGGTGCTGGGTGTGTTTTCTCCATTGTTACAAAATCAGTGTGTCCCATTCACAATTATAACTTTATATTTTCAATCATCTACTCTCACTAGGGCCTTTCATCCAGAAGGGTTATAGGCAAGAGGGAAAAAACCATTTTCACAGAAAAACATTTTTACACAACTTAAGCAGAAAGACACATCATGGTAAGGAATTGGTCACAATGACCTGAATTTTCTAAGATTTTTCAAATTAAGTTTACACAGACTCTTATCCCTTTAGTCACAATCATTTATCCAGTGGCCAGCCTATCATCCCAAAGAAGAGCAGTTCCTTTTTGGGGACAGCTGCATTTAACAATCAAATTGTCTTAATATTCCAGTAAAAAGGTGAAGGAAGTAGATTCAGGCTCTAAGTCAATTGTTGCAAGTTGCAACCAATCCAGAAATCTAAACACAAATCTACGGCAGTGGGACTTACTCCAGAGGAGGTCCAGAGTCTGATCTGTCAGGAATGGGGAGAGGGGTTACAGTCACTGTGATGTGCCCAGTCCTAAACTGAAGTTAGGAATGCAACCAGTCTCTGTATATCTCTCTATATCAGAAATATAGAGCCAATCAGCACCTCAATTTTAGATGGCTCCATCAGAGAATAACCCCTTTCCCATGGGCATCTGACCACCATAGATGGTCCAGCCAGTATTTATGACGTTTTCATTGTTTAAGGCCCCACAAAGAGGTATCTTAAATCTGCAACAGTTGCAGAATCTATATTCTGTTTATTGAGCCTATGCCTGCTTTCAGTTTAGCACAGCTCATTCTGAGACTGAGATGGTCCATCAGAAGATAGTCAGATTTTAGCTTAGAGTCAGGTCCAGGCAATTAAGATATGTGAATTCAGGATTCCAAAAAGTCAGTAAGAAGGGATGGTGAGAACACTCTCAAAATCCCGGTTCCCAGATGCCAGCCAAGAGCCAACCTTACAAGAAGAGCTTTCTAAGGATCGCAGTATTAGGCCTACTGTGTTGGCTCTTTTCTGCACTAGTGTTTGTTTGTTTGTTTGTTTGTTTTTTGTTTTTGTTTTTTGAGATGGAATTTCGCTCTTGTTGCCTAGCCTGGAGTGCAATGTTGCGATCTCTGCTTACCACAACTTTTGCCTCCTGGGTTCAAGCAATTCTCCTGCCTCAGCTGGGATTACAGGCATGCACCACCATGCCTGGCTAATTTCGTATTTTTAGTAGAGACGGGGTTTCTCCATGTTGGTCAGGCTGGTCTCAAACTCCTGACCTTAGGTGATCCACCCTCCTCAGCTTCCCAAAGTGCTGGAATTACAGGCGTGAGCCACCATGCCCAGCTGCACTAGCTTTTTCTAGCTAATATCTGCTCCAATTATACACTTACAGGCCTGAGAAATAACCACTTCATAGGTCTGTTGATCCTTTGGACCCACTGTGAGATAAATTTGGGCCCAAATTCCATGCATCTCTTGATATCTATAAGCCTCCACTGTAACTGGAGGACCATGATGGTGTTTTAGGACACCTTGGATTACAGGCAGCTCAAGAACTATATGTAGCCTTCATTGAGAAGTCTGGATAATCCACTTTCCCAAGTGTGGTTACCCAGGCATATGGCTGCAGATCTCTGATAGAAAGGACAGAAGGGAGCATCAGGAGTCTATAGTTGCAGGGGCATTTTCCTTCCTCAAAGGGAGTCAGCTTCCCCTTCAAACAATGGGGTGTTCTGACTTAGATCTAAAAACAGTGTGAGGAACTCTGTGGTATAGTTTGGATGTTTGTCCTCTGCAAATCTCATATTGAAATTTGATCCCCAGTGTTGGAGGTGGGATCTGCTGGGAGGTGTTTGGAGCATGGGGTGGATCTCTCATAAATAGATTAGTGCCCCACCTTGAGGGAGGGAGGGAGTTCTTACTCTACTCGTTTTGGAGACAGCTGGTTGTTAAAAGAAGTCCCTGGCCCTCCTGCCTCCTTTCTCATTGTGTGATCTCTGCACACAATGGCTCCCTTTCACCTTTCACCATGAGTGGAAGAAGCCTGAGGCCCTTACCAAAAGCAGGACTCAATAGTATAAGGCTATAATTTCTCTCCAAACTGATTTTTATATCTCTCAGTTGGATATATATAAATTTTATGTATAGTGCATAACATAATATGTATGTTATATATGTTTGAAAAGAATTCATATATATTCATATGTAGACAATATATAGAATTCATATATATATTCAGTCTCATTCAAAGTCCTTATTTCTTTTTTTGAACTTGACAAGATGATTCTAAAATTAATATAGAAATGTAAAAATGCAGGAATAGCAAAGACTCATGACAGCATTATTCATAACAGCTAAAAACTGGAAATCTCATATCCTTTAATTTTAGAATATAAACTTAAATATAAATTTAAATTCAATTTAAAATAATATGTTATTTTTATGCAGCAGAGAAAGAGAACAATGTTGAGTTACACACAGCAACATGGATAAATCTCACAAATACAATGTTTAGTGGAAGAAGCCAGGCACAAAAACCACATAATTATTATTCCACTTATAGAAAGTTTTAAAAATATGCAAAATTAATACTTAGCTGGTAAAAGTTAATAAAGACAATATAGTGATTATCATAAAGGGTGATTATCTGAGCAGGAGAGAGGAAGTAGCAATTCAGAAGAGCCATGAGAGTGGCTAAAACATTGGCAATGTTTTATTTTTTTGAGATGGAGTCTCACTTTGTTGCCCAAGCTGGAGTGCAGTGGTGCGATCTTGGCTCACTGCAACCTCTGTCACCAGGGTTCAATCAGTTCTCCTGCCTCAGCCTCCCGCCACCACTCCCGGCTAATTTTTGTATTTTTAGTAGAGACAGGGTTTCACCATGTTGGCCAGGCTCATCTTGAACTCTTGACCTCAAGTGATCCTCCCACCTCAGCCTCCCAAAGTGCTGGGATTACAGGCATGAGCCACCAAGCCCAGCCCAATGTTTTATTTTTTGATGTAGTAGTGGTTACATGACTGCTTGTTTTGTGAAAAATTATTGAGCTGGACATTTTTGTGTATTTTTCTATATGTCTGTCATGTTTTACAATATAAAAAGGTAAAAAAAACTGTTGTTTTGTAGCCTGTGTCTAATAATTCCAATTTTTGTTGGTCTGTTTCTTTTGCATCTTCTTTTAGCTGCTTCTCACTAATGTTTCCCTGACTCTTTTTGTGTTATAGTTGTGTTTGCAAAATAATTTGAGACCTGTGGTGAAGGTGGTGAAGGTACCTTCTCTGGAGAGGATCTGCATTTGCAGCTTCCAAATATATGGGAGCACTGATTGAGGACTTTTGTAAACCAAATTCAAAACTTTAAGTTCTCTAGAAGATCCAGGTGTTTTGAATTCATGTGGAAATTCCATGCAAAAGTAGGTCCACCCTCGTTCTCTGGGTCACCCTTCCTTTGGGAACCCAGTTTACGGTGGGAGTGTCTTTTTGGATACCATTTTAGAAGATGGAGGAACAGGGACTTCTGCAGAATATTTAGCCACATGCTTTATATGCTTATATGAGATCACCATAAGTTTTGAACACTCATAGAAATTATCAAAGTTCTACCTTTTTTTGAACTCCTGGGCTCAGGTGATTATTCTGCCTCAGACAACAGAGTAGGTGGGACTACAGGCATGTGCCACCACACTTGGCTAATTTTTTTTTTTAATTAGTTAATTTTTTTTTTTTTTGAGACGGAGTCTTGCTCTGTCGGTTGCCCAGGCTGGAGTGCAGTAGCGTGATCTCGGCTCACTGCAACCTCTGCCTCCTGGGTTCAAGTGATTCTCCTGCCTCAGCCTCCCGAATAGCTGGGACTACAGGCGCCCGCCACCACGCCTGGCTAATTTTTGTACTTTTAGTAGAGACGGGGTTTCACTGTGTTAGCCAGGATAGTCTCGATCTCCTGAACTCGTGATCCGCCCACCTTGGCCTCTCAAAGTGCTGGGATTACAGGCGTGAGCCACCGCGCCCGGCCACACACTCAGCTAATTTCTAAATTTTTTTGTAGAGACAAGGTCTCACTATGCTGCCCAGGTTGGTCTCTAACTCCCGGCCTCAAGGAATCCACCCACCTCAGTCTCCCAAAGTGTGGGATTACAAGTGTGAGCCATGACACCTGGCCCCACAGTTCTACTTTTTTTTTTTTTTTTTTTTTTTTTTGAGACGGAGTCTCGCTCTGTCACCCAGGCTGGAGTGCAGTGGCGCGATCTCGGCTCACTGCAAGCTCCGCCTCCCGGGTTCACGCCATTCTCCTGCCTCAGCCTCTCCGAGTAGCTGGGACTACAGGCGCCCGCCACCACGCCCGGCTAATTTTTTTGTATTTTTTTAGTAGAGACGGGGTTTCACCGTGGTCTCGATCTCCTGACCTCGTGATCCACCTGCCTCGGCCTCCCAAAGTGCTGGGATTACAAGCGTGAGCCACCGCGCCCGGCCACAGTTCTACTTTTTATCTGACCTGTTTCTTTATTAAAAATCTGTCTATTTTGTTTTGAGGTTGAGAAACTTTTTTTTTTCACAGACTTGTCCCAAGAATTATTGGAGTATTGTCCAATAGAAGGCCTCTACCATGTCTAAATGAAGAGATAAGGACTGTTTCCTTTGTCAATTATTATTTCTGTGACTTAAGATTGATTCTACTCCAGGAATTATAAGACAGACTTCTCACACTGATTTTCTTGAAATCAAACTCCAAAGCAAGAGGCTCTTTGAAATCTCTTTTGGGGACTTCCATTGAACAGCTGCCTGTTTTTCCATCTCTGGGTTAGAATTATGCCACTCAGCCTTTTGCTAAGGGGTAAAATAAACTCCTCTTAGAAAAGAAGAGGAAGAAAATAAATGGATAGAATGTCTGGACTTAAGAATAAATATTCTATCAACTTGTTTGTAGTGAAGTCTAGATAATTTCTGTGTAAAGCCTTTGAGGAAACAGTCTCAGATATGTGTATTGGTTTAGGCAGAAATTCTGAATTTCTATTTAAGGAGGCACCAGCAAGCCAGCAAGAGCACCTAGTTCTTAAGTATAAAGACTCAGTAAAGGGAAAGCACTGACCAAGTGAGCCCAAATTCACTCAGGGTGAACCCAGGCTGGAAAATATAAATAATTCTTGTTTGAATTAAAGTATGGAAGCTAGGCAATGCCCTGATTATTAGGGTATTTAATGTGCATATAAGGACTATAGACTCTTAATGAAAACGAATTCATTACCCATAATTTACACCTTAGATGTATCCTTGAGGCAGTAAATTCTCCAATCCTAATGAAATTCTTATCAGTCTGAAGAAATAAGAACATGCTTGTAGAAATGTTGATTGATGAGTCTTAGGGACTTACAAAGTAATCTAAGATACTACAGGTCAAGATTCTTAAAGGAAAAAAGTGGCCAAATCTGTCTCCAAAGAACTTTTTTTTTATGTAATCATACTCCTCTGGAAAGAAATTAGGAGTCTGATCAATACATAGCAGAAGAAATAGAAATGAAAATTCAGACAATTAAAAAATTTGTTTGTTATTTATGTTGGGCCTTTGTTTGCCATTTTAAACTACAACATATTATAATATGTATAAATTTGTATTTAAAGGCAAAGATTTCAGGGAATAACAGATTCTGGTAAGGATGTGGAGAAAGGGGAAAATTCATACATTACTGGTTGGAATGTAAATTAGCACAGCCACTCTGGAAAACAGTATGGAGGTTCCTCAAAAAACTAAAAATAGAACTACCATATTATCCAGCAATTTCACTACTGGGTATATATCCAAAAGAAAGAAAATAAATATAAAGAAGAGATACCTGCACTCCATGTTTACTGCAGCACTATTCACAATAGCCAAAATACAGAATCAACCTAAGTATCCATCAATGGATAAATGGATAAGGAAAATGTGGTGTATATATACACAATAGAATACTATTCAGCCATAAAAAAGAACAAAATTCTCTCATTTGCAGCAACATGGATGGAACTGGAGGTCATTATATTAAGTGAAGTAAGTCAAGCACAGAAAGATAAACATTTCATGTTCTCACTTATATGTGGGAGCTAAAAAAAAATGGATATTATGAAGATAGAGATTGGTGATTACCAGAGGCTGGAAAGGGGAGAGGGGAGGAGGATGAAGAGAAATTGATTAATGGGTACAAATAAATAGTTAGATGAAATAAGACCTGGTGTTCAATAGATCAGTAGGGTGAGTGTAGTTAACATTAATTGACTGTAAATTTCAAAATATCTAGAAGAGAATAATTTGAATGTTCCTAGTGTAAAGAAAAGATAAATATTTAAGGTGATGGATATCCCAATTACCTTGATTTGAGCATGTAAGTGTATCAAATTATCACATGTACCCCTAAAATATGTACATCTAATATGTATCAATTTTAAAAAGTAAAAAAAATGAAAACAAAGATTTGACTCTAAAAGATATAATGTATGGGTTCTGTAATTTATGTAGATTGATTACTAATTAAAGGAAGTTTAAAATGGAGGCTTAACTAAAGCCTCGAACAATGTATGTTTGGAAAAGATACACTCCAAGTAGCCAATTAAATGCTTAATTTTAAAAGAAATTTTGGTGTTGATAAAAGATATGAAGTAACTTTTAAAAAATTATATTTAGGTTGGGCACAATGGCTCACGTCTGTAATCCCAGCACTTTGGGAGGCTGAGGCAGGCGGATCACCTGAGGTCGAGAGTTCAAGATCAGCCAGACCAACATGGAGAAACCCCGTCTCTACTAAAAATACAAAATTAGCCAGGCATGGTGGCACATGCCTGTAATCCCAGCTACTCGGGAGGTTGGAGAATCGCTTGAACCCAGGAGGTGGAGGTTGGGGTGAGCAGAGATCGTGCCATTGCACTCAAGCCTGGGCAACAAGAGCGAAATTCTGTCTCAAAAAAAAAAAATTATATTTGGAAGAATGACTACATATGAATGTTTTTGCCTGATAAACTAAATATATTCATTTAAAGACAAATCTCTAAGCATTAAAGCTAAGATACTATTGCAAGTTAAACTGTGTTTTAACTAACAAATTTGTTTTGCAGTAATTTCATGGAGGTGGTGCTGGCAGAAGCACTGAGGGCAGGAAGGCATATCCATATCTAGAAAACGTGTCTATGCCAGTAAGGTCAAATCTCTGTCTTGTCCATAAGTTCAGTGGCTGGCTATCTCATGAGGGTCTAGACTTTGGCATTTTTCTTTGATGATAACAGATTGGCATGCAGCAGTGGTGATAACCACATCAGCCTTGATAAAGAGATGATCATTTTGTTGAACCTATGCATAATGCCATGGCCACTTTGCTGATGGCCCATTGAACAAATACTGTTGTGGCTTAGGAAAGGGTTATCTGATATTTTATGGATTAAATGAGTTAATTTTTTTCAAGTACTAAGAACTATGCCTGGCACATAGTAAGCACTATGTAAGTGTTTTGCTAAATAAAAATCCATGTAGTGAACCTTCTTTTCTACCTCAGTATTAAAATCTACAACTGCAATGTGGAACATTTAGTAGGCATTCATATGAGGCACATATATCCACATACTCTGTGTTCCTTTTGATAGAGTTCCATAAACATATCCTGTATCCAGGCTTTCTTATAACCAATAGTCTAATCTTACTCCTTTTAATTCCATGACCAGCAGGCCAAAGCATTAGCCACTGCTCATGAATACATGATGTCATGGGTTGAACTGTGTCTTCCCCAAAGAAGAAATCCTGGAATCCTAACCTCCAGTACCTCAGAATATGATATTATTTGGGAGTAGGATCTTAACAAAAGTAATCAAGTTAAGATTATTATTGAGATAATTAGGGTGGGCCCTAATTCATTAAAACTGGTGTCCTTATAAAAAGGGACAATTTGGACACAGAGACAGATATGTATACAGGAAAGATCATATAAAGAGACAAGAGGCTGGGCACAGTGGCTCACACCTGTAATCCCAGCACTTTGGGAAGTCGAGGCAGGTGGATCCCTTGAGCTCAGGAGTTCTAGACCAGCCAGGGAAACATGGTAAAACTTCAAAAAAAAAAAAATTAGCCTGGCATGGTGGTGCGCACCTGTAGTCCCAGCTATTCAGGAGGCTGAGGTGGGAGGATCGCTTGATCTCAACAGGTCAAGGCTGTAGTGAGCCAAGATTGTGCCACTACATTCCAGCTTGGGTGACAGAATGAGACCCTGTCTCTAAATAAATAAATAAATATAAAGAAACATAGGGAGAAGACAGCTGTCTGCAAGCCAAGTTGAGAGGCCTAACACATTCTTCCTCACAGCCCTCAGAAGGAACCAACCATGCTGACACCTTGAGTTTGGGTTTATAATCTCTGGAACAGTGAGACAATACATTTCTGTTTAAGTTACTCCTTTTGTGGTACTTTGTTAAGGCAACCCTAGCAAACTGATACAAATGCAAACCCACACTTCTTGCCAACTGTCCTTCTAGTAAAGTTGAACAGATATATTTCAGGAAAAATGAACAGATATATTTCCTTTCAGGAGGAACTTTTCCCTCTTCCCGAGCCTGTCTTGTGGGATGTTATACTCTAGAAGTCTCTTTCTGGCTTGTGCCAGATTTTTGCATGACAGTATTTCTAAATCGGGCTCAAATTTTCTTTCTGTAGTATCTAACCACAAAAAACTCCTAATGAGGCCATAGATGTAGGTTGAAAGAGACCTGTCTTTATACTAGTAATGCAGCAGCAGTAGGTGCTTTGCTAGTATAAACTACCTACTCATGAAATATACTTGTGCATTCCAGACCTGCTCATATATGATCTAGCGTTACCACTTCCACTTGAATATAGAGTGCTGCCTGGCGTGGTAGCACACACCTATAATCCCAGTTACTTGGAATGCTGAGATGGGAGAATGGCTTGAGTTCTAGGAGTTCAAGACCAGCCTGGGCAACATAGCAAGACCCCATCTCAAAAAAGAAAAAAGATAGAGTGCTGCTACTTATGCCCAGGTTTTGATAAATTAGGTAGCATCCAGTACACTACAGGCAGCTTGGATCAGATATTCACTTAGTGTCCCATAGTCAGATGTTCAATCTCTGCCACGGTTCAATAGTAAGTCAGGAACATTGTTACAGGGTTGAGATCTCTGGAAAGCAGACTCTGAGATGGAATTAGTGTGTAAGGTGGTTTCTAGGGAGTTCCGTTGGGATTTAGCATCTGTAGGATGGAGGTGACAGAGGCAGGATTCAACAGAAAGAGCAGTGGGAGCTCTGGAGCTAAAATGGCCCATTAGAGTTGTGCTGCATTCAGCTAAAAAGGCCAGGTTATTTTGTGTGTGTTTTTTTTTGGCGGGGGGGGAGTGTGAGGAAGAGGGGCTTGCTTTGTTGCCCAGGCTGGAGTCCAGTAGCTTGATCACGGCTCACTGCAGCCTAAATCTCCTGGGCTCAAGTGATCCTCCCACCTCAGCCTCCTGAGTAGCTAGGACCACAGGCTCACACCACCATGCTCAGCCTATTTTTAAAAAGATGTTTTGTAGAAACAGGGTCTTGCTATGTTGCCCAGGCTGGTATGAACTCCTGGGCTCAAGTGATCCTCCCACCTCGTGCTCCCAAAGTGCTGGGATTACAGGTGTGTGCCATCACGCCTAGCCAAGGCCAGGTCTTTATAGTCCCATCTCTATTAGCTGTTGGATGTGGCCCACCCTGGGAAAAGTGTGATCTGATATGATCCCACAAAGAATTGACAGCTGAGGGGTGCCTACTGACAGCATTCCTGGCACTCCCAGCAGCACTCTTGAAAACAGGTCTTTCGTGGAAGAGGAATCTGAGTGATACATCTCCATGTTCTTACAGTCCACTCCCTATGCTGTTCAGATCCTTTTCATATCTTCATATATGTTCAGAGAGTAGCTCCTTCTGATTCTGGTGGGCCTCTCCTCTTGGAGGAAACTTAGAAGAGAAAATTTAATGGGATGAACTGCAGTTCCCACCACTGAAGCTGGTCTCAGGTTACAACTGATTATCATAATCTCTCTTCTCTACTATCCATTTGAAGTTTTCCCTCATCCTCCACTAGCTGATCTGCTGGTCAGAGTGGCTTATTTGGTGGTGTAATCCACACCTTCATCCCTGAGAGACCTGAGCCCTGGTCACCATTCCCTTCTTGATCTGGGATTGTTGCATTTATTCATTTACCAAATAATTGGGCGGGGGTGTACCAGGAGGCACCCAGTGGGTCACCTATGTGCCAAACATATTTTTCCTAGCTCCTACTGTGTAACAGCAGCCCTATTTCTATCTGACGATCAGTGTCAGGTACCCCTGCTGCGATGGTGACTTCTTTTCTTGCCTGCTGAACCCTGAGCACATGGAACTCAAAGAATTGAGGTCACCGATTTGGCTTAAAATATATTGAGATTCTTGCTGTGCCCCCTGGTAGAAATGTTTCCCTTCAGGGACTGGGACTTCTAACCCTGCAGAGCAGAGTTGCAGAAATGGGAATCACAAATTCCCTAATTAGGTCATTGGGAACAATGGTAACTGGGTCACTCGCTGATCTCTATTGCTGGCAGGTTGACGATTTGGCTGTGCAAGTTTATTAAGTAAATTTTTAAGGCTTCATCTTGTTCTGATGCCCAATATCCTCACAAACAGGCAGTGAACACCCTGCCCAGGTGACTAGGTACAAAAGTATAACAAGGTTGGTCCCTGCCGCAAGTTCCCCTTCTTACCCTCCCCTGACTACTGTGATATAACTCCAGTCAAACACACCAATGAAATCCCCTCACACCTTTTTCCTGTGCACTCCACTCTGACTGCCAATAAAGGCATTTGCCCAGGGATCACTCTCTTGGTTCCCCACCTGCTTGTTGAATGTGTTCCCTTGGCTTTCCTGTGCACCCCCCGCATGGCGTGCTGCATTTCCCTCTCTAGTACATCTGTGTGTATGATAAATATGTTAATTTTATGCACCTCTCCCACTATAATTTCCACAGTCACATTGGAGTGGTTCTTAAATACCCCACGATAGGGACTTACACCCCCTCTTACAACACAGGAAGCAGCTAGATCAGAATTGGTAAGTGAGGCACATGCATAGCCTTTGCCTCACTTACACATAGCATCTTTGCCTCTGCGGCCTCTGTTCAAGTGCTCCTCACTGCAGCAGTGGTCTGACTGATGAGAGAGGCTGTCTTATGTCAATGGGATGTCATCTTGTTTACTTCATTGTTTAGTGTCTCTTCCATGGTAGGATGCCCACTGATGACCATTGACTTGTCACACAATGTCATCACACTTTTGTATTCACTCCCCTATGCCCATCAACATGATTCTAACCCAGAACTCTTTATACCCAGTCTTCTAAGCTTTCAGGACTCTTACCAGGCAACCAGATCATTTGCCACTAAACATAAATGTACTTACATTCCAGCCTTAGATTGCTTTTCTATCTACACAAAGTGGATGACCAAGTGCACCACTGGAAGCTCTGCCCAGCTTTAAGGAGGATTTTCCCTTATCAACAAATTTCCAGGCAACCCCTAAGTGAGGCAATAGTGCAGCTGACACTAATGTGCAGTTTGCACCCACATACCAAACTGACCTATTCATGAACTTCCCTGTCAGTCAGTTGTAAGGGTTCCTCCTTATGGCCACAGGTGGGAGCTGAGGGAGGAGTTCCTGTGCCACAGGGGTGGATGAGGTGGGTGTCCATGCTACCTACTCAATACAGCTTTCTTATGCTGTTTCTTCTTATATTCAATCCCATAGTTACGATTTCCATCTTTACATTAGATTGTTGCTGGATCCATTCAACCTTATGACTTCACAGGTCTGACAGAACCCCAATCATAATAGATAGTTCCATTTACATAGTAACTTCGTGTCCTCTGATCAGGTATTTAGTCTCTACTAAGCCAAATAGCATACCAGTTTTTCTGTTTGTGTGTTAGGCCTTTCTTACATTGCTATAAAGAAATATCTGAGACCGGGTAATTTATAAAGAAAAGAGGATTAATTGACTCATGGTTCTGCAGGCTATACAGGAAGCATGGTGCTGGGATCTGCTCACTTCTGAGGAGGCCTCAGGAAGCTTTTACTCATGGCAGAAGGTGAAGTGGGAGGAAGCACACCACATGGCCAGAGTGTGAGCAAGAGAAAGAGAGTAGGGGAGGTGCCACACACTTTTAAACAACCAGATCTCACAAGAACTCACTCATTATCACAAGGAAAGCATCAAGCCAAAAGGGATCTGCCTCCACGATCCAAACACCTCCCACCAGGCCCCATCTCCAATCCTGGGGATTACATTTCAACATGAGATTTGGGCTGGACAAATATGCAAACCTTATCGGTTTGTTTTTAAGGTAATTCTCTCTTGCCTGTGATATGGCCTTGCTCTAGTACATCAGGACCTGAATTGTAGGTCTTCTTCTGTGACTTGCCGTAAATCCCATATAGCATTTTTTCTCACTACTTGTAGCTTTAATGCAATCTTCCTGGTCCTCGAAGGGTAAGGACACTTGGATTGCAACCTGGACCTGCTGCAGCGCCCCTTCCTTCATGGGATACACCCAAAGCAGGCAGCCTTTTGTATCATTTAGTCTACAGACAGAGGCAGTATTCCCAGGTGTGGCACAATTCTACCACGTGTTGTTTCTATTTTTTGTGGCTGAAGTGCAAAATGCAATAATTTATCTTTTACCTTGGATGGGATACTCTTGGCCACTAGATCGCTAAAAATGTTACTGATTTGAAATGCACCTGAAAATTCATAGGACGTGTCTCCCAACCTGTAAAGTTCATGTGTCATATCAAGACCTCCACTATACTAACCATTTTTGCTTACCCAGCCAAATTGGCATGATGTCATTGATAGATCAATGTGAAAATCTTTAGAATACTCAAATAATCCAGATCTCTTTGGACTGCACTTGATAGAGGGCAGAAGAGATAACATAGGCCTGGAGCAAGATTGTAATTGTGTACTATTGTCCATTTCATGTGAATGTGAATTGATTTTGATCCTCTTATAGGAAAAGAAGTCATTTGCCAAATCAATGGCTACATACCACATAGCAAGCAAAGATACATCTGATATGAAGGTTGCTATGAGAGATACTACGTAGTTAAGTTTGTGGTAGTTTATTGTCATCCTACAGGATTTATCTGGTTTTTGGAGGAACCAGACCAATGAATTAAGTGATGACACAATGGAGACTATATCCATTAGATACCTAAAGATGGCACTAATTTTTGCCATGCCTCAGGATATAATATCAGTTTTGATATACTATCTTTCCAGGATTGGGAGAATTCCCTGTTATGACAGTTATTACAATACAGCAAGGACCTATGCGAGGTTGTGTCTTAAGAATGTTTACCCCAATTATATATTTGGAGATGAGGGAAATGACTACTGTGTGGGTCTGTAGACCCAGTAGGTCCACTATGAACTGCACTTTGATGAGGAATTCATTTATTACCTTATGTGTAGATGGCTCCATTCTAAATGGGCCCATCACCCTTTGGATCTCTTATTGTCAGTTTGGCTCTGTGTCTAACAGTCCTTGAGGTGTTTGGATATACTACTTTTCCCTGTGAACAGTTTTCTTTTTTTTTTTTTTTGTATTTTTAGTAGAGATGGAGTTTCACTGCGTTAACCAGGATGGTCTTAATCTCCTGACCTTGTGATCCACCCACCCCGGCCTCCCAAAGGGCTGGGATTACAGGCGTGAGCCACCGCACCTGGCCTGTGAACAGTTTTACAAGTAAATAGCTGTAGGTACATTTGGGGGAGGACAGGGGAAATCATTACAGTGTACCCTTGCCATATGTTGTAGAGTCCTTTGTCCTAGGAGCCCGGTCTCCTCTTCAGTCAAAGGGTTCTGTTCTGAAACTGGCTGAGATCAAGAAATTGGGCAAGGGATTGTGGCTTTTATTGGAACAGCTGCCCTTAACCAATGAATCATTCATCGTTTATCCCTTCTGACAGTTTAAGTTGAATAATAGCTTTATAAGCTGTCCATCTATCATGCCTGTAAGGGAAGCCATGTTCTACTATCTCCCCAGCTCTCTGTGGATCAAGAACCCTTGGCTACCACCTCACATTTGCCACTCAGTTGCATCACACTAAATTTTGATGGTTAAATGCTGCTACCTGACCTTTATATTTTTTCATACTACTGTCATTCCCATGGCTATCACTAAGCCTGGTTCTATAATGGTGTCTCCTATTGTCAGTCATGATCTGCAGAGAGTAGCCATCACTGAATTTCTTTCTTTCTTTCTTTCTTTTTTTGAGACGGTGTTCGCTCTGTTGCCCAGGCTGGAGCGCAGTGGCGCAATCTCGGCTCACTGCAAGCTCCGCCTCCTGGGTTCACGCCATTCCCCTGCCTCCCGAGTAGCTGGGACTACAGGCACCCGCTACCATGCCCAGCTAATTTTTTGTATTTTTAGTAGAGACGGGGTTTCACCATGTTAGCCAGGATGGTCTCGATCTCCTGACCTCGTGATCTGCCCACCTCGGCCTTCCAAAGTGCTGGAATTACAGGCGTGAGCCACCACGCCTGGCCCCACTGAATTTCTTAATGATGTTTGTGCCGTTCTCCTTGGTACCTTACTTATTGCTTTGGTGAATGGTGTAACCTCTAGGACTTCTCATGGGTCATAATTATCTAGTGGATTTTCTGGCCTTACATAGTTGTGATGGCTAATTTTATGTGTTAACTTGCCTGGGCTAAGGGATTTCCAGATAGCTGGTAAAACATTATTTCTGGGTGTGTTTGAGGGCATTTGTAGAAGAGATCAGCATTTGAATCAGTAGACTGAGTAAACAAGATCCATCTTCACCAATGTGGGCAGGCATCATCCAATTTCTTGAAGCCCTGCATAAGACAAACAGGCTAAGGGGGAGCGAATTCTCTCCTTCTCTTTTTGAGCTGGGACATCCATCTTCTCCCAACTTCAGACAATGGGGCTACTAGTTCTTGGGCCTTGGTACTCTGGGAGTTATGTCATTGACTTCCCTGGCCCTGAAGTTTGCAGTCAGCAGGTAGTGAGACTTCTCAGTCTCCATAGTTGTATGAGTTGATTTTCATAATAAATCGCACACCCCCCACACACATACACACATTTCCCCCTATCGTAGGTTCTGTTTCTCTAAGACCCCAAACTGATTCAATAGTATATCCACTTAAGAATGCAAATTTTCCTAGGCTTTCTAATCTCTTCCTCTACTGTCTGCCATGAGAATTCTGGTTATTTTGATTTAACTTAGCGTGTGCCATCACTTTTTGATGCTTCTAGAAGTCATACTAATAGTGTTTATTCCATATAAATGCTTGTCAGAGTGCTAATTCCTATGTCTCCCAAATCAGTAAACTCTTATCTAATCTTATGCTCCAACTGCCTTAATTGAGCAACCTCAGAATCCAGTACCAGGAGTATTCCCCTGGCTCCTGCTGCTATATGCTATCTAGGACTTGTAGCTCTTTTAGGGTAGAGCTCTTTTACTCCCTCATTAGGCTTAGCATGTCTCCAGGGTTATGCTGTGAGCTAACTCTACTCGAGTTTAGTGGCCAAAAGGGGAGGTAGAGGCAGATTTTGAGGCTAATATATATTGTCTTATAGGGAAGAAGCCTCTGCATATCTTTAAGGAAAGGGCTATCTTTTAATAAGGAGAAGTGGACCACTTCTGCAGGCTCACAGGGTCAAGGAAAATCTTGAAATTAAAGATGCAGGGGATATTGATCCCTATATTCTCATCTTATGACTCAGGATACCATCTTTTGCCAAATGGAGCCCTCAATCTGGCACAGTAGACTTGTCTTGGCTGGGAGTTAACCTTATCAGGAACTTAGCTAATCTGACAGTTATATATCCTGGCCTTGTCCTCGCTTTCTCTGCCCTTCTTCTGTAGGAAATATAAGCCTTTTTTTACTCCACCTAGGAATCATTCTGGCTTTTACATCTGGCTTTCAATTTCTGTTAATTACTCTCAAGTCAACTGAATTTGGCCATAGACACACATTCCCATTGTCCATATGTCTGCTTTTTGCTGACTGTTTCTCAAATGACCTGTAGATTGAAACAGTTAATGCATTCTCTTCCACTAGCGGAATTCACTATCCCAGTTCACCACCAGTGAAAATTTTAACAACTGGACTGCCACCTTGTGGCAGGAGCTGTGTTCCACCTACTACTAGTTATAGGGCCCTTATTTGCCAGTTGAGAAATGATTCAGCTTGAAACCCCCATCTTATTGCCTGCTTTCTAAGACAACTCCCATTACCAATAGTTACATAATTCCCTGGGAAGCAGGCTATGAGATGGAGTTTATTGAAAAAGATATTTATTAGGGTGTACCCTTGGGATTACCACCAGTTGAAGAAAAGGGGAAGGAAGTAATCAGAGGGAAAAGTCCAACTATGATGCAGTTCCTACTATAGCCTTGCTAACCCCACCAGGAGCTCAGAAGCCAAAATGAACCTTTAGAGTTGTTCCACATTGAGCCAACATAGCTGGAACTTCATACCCTTGTCTTGATCTGCCATTAAATGTAGGATGCCCCAGGAAGGGCATTACCTTAAATGAGGCAGATGTGTGTAGCTGAGGACATCCCTGAGGATTCTGACAGCTAAACTCTGTCTACTGATAACACTCCTAGCACTTAGGCAAAAGGACCTCCTTGAAGATGGATGGGGTGGTACATCTCCATGTCCATTAAAAACATTTTTTTAGGCTGGGTGCAGAGGCTTACACCTGCAATCCCAGCATTTTGGGAGGCCGAGGCAGGAGGATCGCTTGAGCCCAGGAGTACAAGGCCAGCCTGGGCAACATAGTGAGACTCCCATCTCTACAAAAAAAATCAAAAAATTAGTCAGGCATGGTGGCACGTACCTGTGATCCTAGCTACTCAGGAGGCTGAGGTGGGAGGATCACTTGAGCCCTGGAGGTTGAGGCTGCAGTGAGCCGTGATCACACCACTGCACTCCAGCCTGGGTGTCTCTGTCTCAAAGAAAAAAACAAACAAAATAAAATGGGGAAAAAAGCCTTTGTTTTTCCCCACAGAGCTCAGGGAAACATTTACCTATGTTTACTGGTTTGTTATAAAGGATGTTCCAAAGGATACAGAAGTGATGCATAGGGCAAGGTATAGGAGAGAAGGGAAGCAGAGCTTCAATACCCTACCGAGACACACCACCTTCCAGGAACCTCCAGGTTTGCCAGGTTTGCAGCTATTCAAAAGCTCCCCAAACCCTGTCTTTTGGGAGTTTTAATAGAGGCTTCACTACATAGGCATGATTGATTAAACCACTGACCATTGGTGATCAACTTAATCTTCAGCACTTCTCTTCCTGGAGGTTGCAGGGTGGGAAAGTCCTAATCCTGTAACCCTATCTTAGTCTTTCCTGTGACCAGCCCCCAATTCTGAAGCTGCCCAGGGGCTTCCAGCCATCAGTCATCTCATTAGGATACAAAGACATCACTCTGGAGTTTCTAAGGATTTTAAGAGTTGTATGCCAGGAAATGAGGGCCAAATACATAATTCACGATATCACAGTCCACCTCCGATGTGTAATTCCTTACTTAAAAAGACGTACAACTCAAAAGACACTGCCACATTACTAGAATCTTATTCAATTATTAATAATTAGTTCAGTCCATTATCATGTTGTATGAATTTGTATCCCAGGGTGAGGTCACTCAAGTTTGCAGGATTTTCATTGACCTTATCAGGTTCTAAAAGCAGCAGTGGTCTTGGCTTCACCCTGTAAGACACCTGGTATAATTGAACTAAGAGACAATGTCATCTCTTGCTCTGAGCCTTTTTCAAGGTGTTAATGTAATGTGATACTAGATTCATCTGAATTCATAACCCGTTTATTCCTTTATTCTCAGCTGCTCTTCTTTCTTCACTTTACTAATAACCTTTGCAAAGGACATTAGAATCAACACTGTGCTGGTCTAGATTGTAGGCATCACTACTGGTAATTACCTTCTCCTCAGTCCATGCCCATTCAGATAGGCTAAGGTTATGTAGGTGCCAAATTATTGCACCATTTTCACCACCAGGCAGTATAGCTGCATTCACTGTTAACCCCAATTTTGCACAACCCACTCCCATCAGGCCCTTAGCAATTCTGATATGAGGCTTAAAAACGTATTTACAGTTTCTTGTTTAGAAATCATTCTTGCTTCCAGTACGTGTAGTTACAGCTCTGGTCCTAGAACCACTTTTTTGATCAGAGGAGCAGCCTTCCAAACAGGAGTTTGCCCATCCACCTTAGAATCTTGGAGCTGTCATCCACAAACTCAGCAGTTGTTGGGTGGTTAGTTGAGAGCTGTTTATAGGGCACTGTGCAAGTGCTGACAGAACCCAGCAGCTCCTCACTGTTTTATAGTCAGTACTTACAGTGGTTTTTATCTAGTTCACTAGGCTGACTGTTCCCTCAGGAACATTCCTATGTGCCTGGATCACATATAGCCATCTGCAATTGTTCAATAGTGAGTTGTGTGCCCTGCATTGACCCAAATATGCCCTTCCACTCTGAAGCATTTAAAGCCAAATAAATTTTACCAATGTGTTATGAAGAATATTACAAAGGATATAGATGAAGAGATGCGAGGTCAGGAGATCGAGACCACGGTGAAACCCCATCTCTACTAAAAATACAAAAAAAAAATTAGCCAGGCGTGGTGGCAGGTGCCTGTAGTCCCAGTTACTCGGAGAGGCTGAGGCAGGAGAATGGCGTGAACCTGGGAGGCGGAGCTTGCAGTGAGCCGAGATCGCGCCACTGCACTCCAGCCTGGGTGACAGAGCGAGACTCCGTCTCAAAAAAAAAAAAAAAAGAAATTATCATTGATACAATTGACTAACCTGTAGACTTTATTCAAGTTTTGCCAATTGTTCCACTAATGTCCTTTTTCCTGTCTAGGAATCAGTCATGTCTCCTTAACTTCTTCCAATCTAGGACAATTTTCCAGTCTTTCTTTAGCTTCTATGACCTTAACACTTTTAAAGAGTGCTGGCAAGCTATTGGTTAAATGTCTCTTAATTTGGGTTTGTCTGATATTTCCTTATGACTAAATTTTGGTTGTACATTTTTGGCCAGAATAATACAGAAATGATGCTTAGTCGTCATATCAGGAGATATGTCAGGTTAATGTTTCATACTGGAGATGTTAACTTTGGTTATTTGATAAAGAGTTTGTCTCCACTGTAAAGTTACTGTTTGCCCTCTGTAATTAATAAATATTATAACAATGGCTTTGTAATTAACAAGTATCATATGAGGAGCTGCTTCGGGAGTGATCTATTTCTTAACAGGATAATAGTTATTTACTGAAATGGTAGGACTATGTTCCAAATCCCAGAGGCCCATGCTCTAATTCTCTTGTTAGGGAATGCCTTGGGCTTCATATAACATTCTGCTATAGTAGACACTTTAAACATAATTTATTTTTTCAGACAGCGTCTTGATCTGTCGCCCAGGTTGGAGTGCAGCGGTGTGATACCGGCTCACTGCAACCTCTGCCTCCTGGGTGCAAGCAATTCTCGTTCTTCAGCCTTCTGAGTTGCTGGGATTACAGGCCTGTGCCACCACACCTGTCTAATTTTTTTTTATTTTTAGTAGAGATAGCGTTTCACTATGTTGGCCAGGCTATTCTCAAACTCCTGACCTCAAGTGATCCGCCTGCCTCGGCCTCCGAAACTGCTGTGATTACAGGCATGAGCCACCGCGCCCAGCGTTAAACATAATTTTATCTGCCGAGTCGTAGCTCCCAAGTGGTGTTCCTGTTCTTAATGCATTCTGGAGTACCTGTAGAGCCTTCTTTGATTTGGAGTTCAGTTTAAAGCTGGCAGCCTTAACAGTTACTCAGCAAAAAGATCAGAGAAGGATGCCAAAAGATAACATGTTGCCTCCAAAATCAAGAGGCTCACCAAGTTTGCCTTTTTCTTCATGGTAGGCAGAGTAGGAAGGGCAGCAGCAACTTGTTTTTCACTTTCTTGGAAATATCTTAACATGCCCTAGATTTCTGAATCCCCCAAAACTTCAAAGAGGACAGTTCCTTAAATTGTTGTGGGGCTTACTTATCTCCTCTTCTGCTATACGTATGTCTTATGAAGGCATCTAGGGCACATGTTACTTGCTATTGAAGAGGTACAATCAGCATGATCCCATTAGCGTGCTGGAAAAATGTGATGTCCTATGGGATGGTGAGATAATTAGAACCTTGTATGACTCTCAGAGGAGCAGGAGCACCCCTAACATTTGTGATACCTAGGGCAAGAATAAAAATGGAGATTTATTTTCCCAGCTACTCGGGAGGCTGAGGCAGGAGAATGGCGTGAACCCGGGAGGCGGAGCTTGCAGTGAGCCGAGATAGCGCCACTGCAGTCCGGCCTGGGTGAAACGAAAGAGCCAGACTCCGTCTCGAGAAAAAAATAGAGATTTACTTTCCTGAGTCTTTTTTTTTCCTCTACACTATTGAAACTGTGCCCCAAAGAGTTAAAGAAACCGGTAACTAACAGAAATTCTTGAGTTTTCATAATGGCAGATAAGAAAAAACTTGCTGAAGCACTGAGACTCCTTCTGTTTAAAAGAAATGAACTGGCTGAAATCGGTTGTAACCTAGATAGATAAATGGAGTTTGCACAGAATGAGCTTGCTGAGATCACAGCCTGAGTTTCCACCGCAGATTTCATACTAACTCCCGATAATTGGCACAAGACCCTTGCGGAGGCATGAAGAGGTAAGTGCGCATGCCCAAGGACTTACCATGCCTCCTCTTTCCTTCCGCTAATCACCGCTCTCAGAATCTACCCCCAAACCTTTTCTTTTTCTTTTTCTTTTCTTCCTTTGTTTCTTTTTTTTTTTTTTTTTGAGATGGAGTCTTACTCCGTCGCCCAGGCTGGAGTGCCTTGGTGTGATCTCCGCCCATTGCAACCTCCACCTCCCAGGTTCAAGTGATTCTCCTGCCTCAGCCTCCTGAGTAGCTGGGATTACAGGCGCACGCCACCACCCCTGGCTAATTTTTGTATTTTTAGTAGAGGCAGGGTTTCACCATGTTGGCCAGGCTGGTCTCAAACTCCCGACCTTAGGTGATCCACCCACCTCGGCCTCCCAAAGTGTTGGGATTACAGGCGTGAGCCACCACGCCCAGTCCCATAAAGCTTTTCTAACAAAATTACTTCCTGAAAGCCAGCGTGGGAAGACACTTGACGTTTATACTCCTGTCTCCTTGGGAATCCATTTTCTTTCCTTTGTGTGTTTGTTGCTATAACAAAGACTTTCAATATAAAGCTTTTCTTTTCTCAAAAATGCAGTGTCATATTATTGGCTTCTAGCATATCAGGTAGTGAGTCCCTTTTGCTGGATAACATTACCTAAGGCATTATTAGCATCTTAATTTCCTTTGTTAAATTGTGGCTGTCATTGAATTGAGTCAGCTGACCAAAAGAACTATTAGAGATAATCATGTGAAAGCTTGAACACTGAATTCAGAATCTCTGGCAAATGAACCCACCTAAATTCAACTCAATCTAAAGGTTTTTTCTTTGTTTTCTGTTATAGCATACTCAGTTCTCAAACATATTCCTAAGGTTTCTGTGATGTAGTTGGCAAAATTATGCAATTCTTTCAGTATGTATGCCTTCTAATATTGGGACTGGCTTTGTGCTTGTCCCCATTGAACATGCTAGGATATGAATCTAATTAGAGGTCTAGAGGCAATGAGAGTTGGCAAGTTAAGGGCATGGAGAAAATTAGCAACCCCTTGCAATGTAACTGTCTCAGCTGAGGTCATTACAGACTATGCATGCAAAGAAGACAGTCTTATTAAAAAGGAAAATGAGTTTGCTTCTGCTGGGATAAAAAAAAGGGCTCAATTTGTTTGGGGATTCAAGATACATCTGAATTCACCTAGCTGTCCCCATTCCCATTCTAAGGATACTACTCTTTCTGGATCAATGCTCTAGCAATTTCATTAAAAAACATGCAGTGGTTGTGAATTCAACTGTGTAATTATTTATCAACCTGAAGAATCAGACTTTTTGTCTGATTTTTATCTATGTCAGTCCTGTAGCTGTGGGATAAAAGAGATGTTTTTAAAGCAATCATAAAAATATTTGATTTTCATATCTTTCCTGACCCAAGAATTTTAAAACCCTAAGTTTGTTATTTTCTTTAATTAAATTCTCTAGTGCAGTCAAAAGTAATCACCACATCCCCTGAACCTTTGTCTTCCCCACCATAATGCTTTGGTACACCAGCCACTTTGCTTGCCAGAGAATTACCTTCAATAAGCAATTAATTCCAGATAAACACAGTGATAACCTGAGTAAATGTTTTGCTGTTGCTTACCAGGGACTACCAATATCTTATTTTCCAGAGGATATGGGACTATCATTGCCTTTGATCTATCTAGGTCATATAATCTTATCCTAAATTTCATTCTTCGGTGTTTGTTGCCTGCAACTTCTGGCACAAAATATATTTTTGAGGCTCAGGGCACATAACAAAAACAACTGTAATCAGTTTAAGCAGAAAAATATTTAATAGAGATAATTAGATTTTTATAGCATCATTGGAATGTGTGGATAAGTGGAACTCAGGAACTATTGAGTTCCAAGAACAACTTGCTACACCTGTGACCCAGGGTTAGTAGGCCACTTCTACTGTTGCTACCACCTCTCAATACCCACACAGTTGCTCCTAGATACAGGAACACTCAATCTGGCTATTGCTCCTGGTGACACTGGAATGCTGAACCTTCCCTCCACAGCTACTTCTCAACCCTTTGCTTGTACAACCAAATGCAGCAGTGTAGCAGACGCTATTGATGCCTGTCCTATATTCCCTTGGCCCACTTCAGAGTTTACCCGCAGTTAAATGAAGACTTTTTAGCAAGCTTACAGCAGCTTCTCATGTGATATGGTTTGGCCGTGTCCCCACTCAAATCTCATCTTGAATTGTACTTCCATAATTCCCACGTGTTGTGGGAGGGACCTGGTGGGAGATGATTGAATGATGAGGGCAGTTTCCCCCCTACTGTTCTGGTCGTAGTGAGTAAGTCTCATGAGATCTGATGGTTTTATCAGGGATTTCCACTTTTGCATCTTTCTCATTTTCTCTTGCCACTGCCATGTAGGAAGTGCCTTTCACCTACTGCCATGATTCTGAGGCCTCCCTAGCCATGTGGAACTGTAAGTCCAATTAAACCTCTTTTGCTCCCCAGTCTCAGGTATGTCTTTATCAACAGTGTGAAAATTGACTAATACATCATGTCAAGCACTTTTGTCTTTCTGCTTCTTTTCCTGGGAGGGTTTTCTTTGATGTGATGCCATAAGAGCTTGCTCTGCCCATTCATACTGCAATCTGGAATTTCCAGAAATTTAATGCCCTTAGGGTTAACACTTAATGAAGGATGGAAGGTGATATCAGTCTACCACTAACTTTCTGGTTCCTTGGTGGGACAATTCTATAGCATGTTCCACACAATTCCTCATAGAGTTCCCTAGCAAGATTGAGGCCCATGTATTCACAATGGTAATCTGCTTATTAAAATAATAATTTTTAATTTATTAATGTTTCTCCCTCCTTTTTCTCAGTTTCCACACTTCCTCACTGGTGCTTCTCTAGAAAACTTTTTAAATAAATTAATTGCACCTAAGTCCTTGTCTCTAGGTCTGCTTTTGGGAGAACTCAACAAAGACAGCAACTTAGAAAGCAGACTCTAAGGATGGGATTCTGAACTTGAATTACTTGCTGGTCACATGGCAGCAATCCAATGCTGGTAGAAAGTGGGGTTGTGATAATCCCTGTCATGCTGTAGCATCACACTTACTAAGACTCTGTGGAGAGTTGAAATGAGCAACAGGTATAAGATAACTACTGGCTTATGCAATAGCTTCTGCACATGACACAAATGGAAACAATGTAATTGAAAGGATTGTGAAGTTTGCTTCTTTTTTCTGCTGACTGTAAGCCCTGAATATATAGCATGATTAGCTCAAATTATCCACCTATCAATTTAGAGAACACTGTGAAAGCCAAAGGCCTTCCATGGAAAAATTTTAAAAGACATCTCTTTTCTACAGCTGAAGGGCTAGATGTACTGAAAATCAGGCTCAGTATTTGAATGTGTTAGTGCCAGAGCTACAAAGCAGAATGAAAACACAATCATCTAAGTTTTCTTTGTTAAAGTTAGAATCTTGTTAGGAAAGAAATGTTCCACATACTCTGATTCCTGGGATGAGGACATTTGGTTGGATGTACTTGAGATACTTATATTCTCAGATTCCCTTGAACACTTTCTAGCCATGGATCCTCCTCTTTTCTAGGGAAATAAAGCCTTTCATTGCTTGGAGATAATGTAAAGCCTTCATCTGATATTAATGCCTTGCAAGATGAAACTTACCCTATTCAAGACCTGTCCCCACTGCTTTTAAATCTATAACTAAGGTTAAATAATGACCTGAGCTGGAAAGTACAATTCCTGCTCATGAGAAAAATAAATCCTATTCATTAGAAAATAAAATTTAGGCCAGGCCCAGTGGCTTATGCCTGTAATCCCATCACTTTGGGAGGCCGAGGCAGGCGGCTCACAAGGTCTGGAGATCAAGACCATCCTGACCAACACGGTGAAACCTTGTCTCTACTAAAAATACAAAAAAATTAGCTGAGCATGGTGACATGCACCTGTAGTCCCAGTTACTCAGGAGGCTGAGTCAGGAGAATTACTTGAACCTGGGAGGTGGAGGTTGCAGTAAGCTGAGATTGTGCCACTGCACTCCAGCCTGGCGAGAGAGCGAGACTCCGTCAAAAAAAAAAAAAAAAAAAAAGAAAAGAAAAGGAAAGAAAATTTTAAAAAATTATATTCACTAAAGAAGCTACAAGGCATGGCTAATATGTACCAGCAGAAACAGGGGATTATGCTTGGAAATTAATATTGAACATACATTTGTGTGTGTGTGTGTGTGTGTGTGTGTGTGTGTAATACGCTGCTGGATAGAGGAGTGTTTAGGGTATGAAGGTACCCTCTCTTGACTTCAGATCTGTACTTCAGAATTGCCTCCTGGCAATGACACTTATGATAAGAACTAACACATTGCTGGGATGGCCTCTTGAAGCTTAGGCATAATTATGGACTACAATAAATGAGTTGGAGTTACCAGAACTGCCTTGGAGAGTACTGAAGGGGTCAGAAGTGTCAAACATATTAGAGTGGATTTATTAGATGACTCTAGAAAAGTCATCTGCAGAGTCTTTTCTTTGGGAGAGTCCATAGATTTTCATACATTTGTATTTATTTATTTATTTTGAGATGGAGTCTCACACTACTGCCCAGGCTGGAATGCAATGGCATGATCTCAGCTCACTGCAACATCTGCCTCCTGAATTCAACCAATTCTTCTGCCTCAGCCTCCTGAGTAACTGGGTTTACAGGTGCCTGCCATCATGCCCAGCTAATTTTTGTATTTTTAGTAGAGATGGGGTTTCACTATGTTGGCCAGGCTGGTCTTGAACTCCCGACCCCAGCTGATCCGCCTGCCTCGGCCTCCCAAAGTGATGGGATTACAGGCGTGAGCCACCTTTCCTGGCCCATACATTTACTTCATTAATGCAAATAGGGATATACTAATGAAGGGGCATTTGTATTTTTTTATTTTGATTTTGTTTTATTTTGCATTTCATATGTTACCCAGTTTCACATTCTCACAGGATCAGCAATGACAACAGCCATCTAGTCTCCCAAGTCTGAAATGGCAAGACTTTCACAGCTGTGGCTGACAGTAAAGCACTGATATGCTCACAAAACAAAAAACATTGAACAATGTTTCCTTAATTTCATTTTTCTTAAACAAATACCTGACAAAAAGGCTTACACTGAAGAATGGAAAACCTTTTCTTCTTCATGCCTCAAACTAAACATTAAACTTATGTGAAAGAATGAACAAGGTCACTTCAATAATTAATGGTACACACATGAAGAATCCTTTACGATGCATAAATATTTTGTGGCCATATTTCTCAGGCTGGTCTTGAACTCCCAGGCTGGAGCAATCCTCCCACCTTGGCATCTCAAAGTGCTGGGATTACAAGTGTGAGCCACTGTGCCTGGCCCATTTGGAATTTTTTTAAAGACTTTCTATATATCTATTATGTATCTAAATTCAAATTAGCTCCTTTATTTTGTTAATATGATGAATTACATTACATTGATTGTTTTAATTTAACACATACTACATTTATTATTTAGGGGTTTTGTTTGGTCTTGAATAACAGAAAACTCCCAAGATATGCTCCATGAATCAACAAAGTGCTTATTTTTCTCCTAGGAGAGTCCAGAGATAGGTAGGGCAAGGATGGTGTAGCCACTGAACAATACAATAGGGGAATAAGTTTACTTATTTGTTCATTTTTCCTGAAATATTGTATGACTAGGAGAAACATGGCCTTGAGAAGTATTATGGGAAGTACATGCTCACCATAAAAATTAGACCTTTGATAAATGTGGAGAAAATGGAGTCAGAATATTAAAGAAAGCCTCTAATCCTGAAATTCTGCAACAGTGATATGAATGAGTAGGTTTAAGCTTGCAAGGAAATTCAGGCAGCTATGCCTGTCTAGTCACCAAAGTGAGGTCATGAAAGATGATGAGCTCATAGAGATGTTTGTGGAAGCTACCACTTGTATTTTTTTTTTTTTTTTTTTTTTTTGGAGACAGGGTCCCACTCTGTCACCCAGGCTGGAGTGCAGTAGCAGGATCTCGGCTCACTGCAACCTCCACCTCCCAGGTTCAAGCAATTCTCCTGCCTCAGCCTCCTGAATAGCTGGGATTACAGGCATCCCGATTTTTGTATTTTTAGTAGAGACAGGGTATTGCCTTGTTGGCCAGGCTGGTCTCGAACTCCTGGCTTCAAGTGATCTGCCAGGCTCAGCCTCCCAAAGTGCTGGGACTACAGGTGTGAGCCACTGTGCCCAGCCTGGAAGCTACTACTTCTGAGGGAATTGAAGTTAAATGCTTAGGTGATTGGCTCAGTGCTGATGTTGTTCAACACAACCAGTAATCAAAAAGACATTTTTAAAGTTTGGAACTGATGAGTACTTCTAGATCTGTTTGTCAATCTGCTACTGCCACATCCTTTTGAGATTTATGGCTTCCATTTTATTTCTTCACTCCAAATCTCATTCAGTTTCCTCTTTTGTTCAACTCTAACCTATAAACTATAGACAAAGAGGATTCTGGGAAATCTATTTCTAAGCCATATAACACAGTCCAGCACAATCATCATTACCCCTACTTTCATCCACATGGCTGCAAGTTCCCTCTTTTCAACTTGAAGGGCTGTGTTAAAGTTGAAGCAGTAGCAAAATACAGAAGGTTAAATCATCAGGTCTGAGATGAAACTGTCCTTTTTCAATAACTTTGCCCATTTTTAAATTTCTATCAACTATATTGACCAGGACAATTAGTTGTAGAGTACACTCTCTGCAAAATTTTGCTGAAGATACCTCTTTCACCAGTGAAGTTGAAAAATTGTAAGTTTTCTTAGTAAGGAAGAAGGGCAGAATAGATATCAGGTAAGCAAATCCTAGGATCTGCTATGGTAAGCCAGAAAAAAGAAACCTCTAAAGTACCAAACTCAATAGCACAATGACCACTTGCATTAACTGCAATGAAATTTAATTAGAAACAAAAATAAAATAAATTTTTAATTATTTTATTTTGGGCTTATAGGTCCAAGGAGACTTCACAATGGAAATTAGACACTTAGTAAACTATAATAAAAATAATATGTATCAAAAGTTATGTGAGATAGCTGAAAGGGTACTGGGAGCAATAGTTGTCATCACAGAAGTTTTTATTAGAAAATAAAAACTATAAATTATGAGCTGGGGTCCACTTCAAGGATGAGATACTAATAAAACATTTTCATATTTACAAGATTTTAAAGATTTGTCTTCTGGTGTCAATTATACGAATAAGAAGAGATGTATCTGAAGACCTTCCCACATGAATTACATTCAATGGGTTTGTTTCCAATGTGAGTTTTCACATGTCTTTGAAAATATGAGGAAAAACACTGAAGGATTTTCCACATTCTTTACAGTCGTATCTCCCAGTATGAGTTCTCACTTGCTGACTAAGGCATGAAAAAGACTTGAACGTTTTCTCACATTCTATACATTTATTTCTTTTCAGTATGTGTTCTCACATGTTTTCTACAGTGTGAGGGATTACACTTTCCTATGTTTCTTGCACTTACATGGTTCCTCTTTAATGTGAATTTTACCTCAATTTGAAAAAATTAGACCCAAATAAGATTTTCCTACACTCCTTATACTAATAGAATTTCTCTCCAGTGTGAGTTCTCACACTGTTTTGTAAGGGATGAGGAATAGCTGAAGATATTTCTGCATTTCATACATTCAGTGTGTTTACTAGTCAGGGTTCTCCAGAGAAACAGAACCATTAGAAGATAGATAGATGGATAGATAGAGAGAACTTATTATGAGAATCAGCTCACATGATTATGGAGGCTGAGAAGTCCCATCATATGCCATCTGCTAACTGGAGAACCAGGGAAGCTAGTGGCATAGCTCAGTCCAAGTCTGAAGGCCCAAGAACCTGGAGGGCCACTAGCATAAGTCCCAAAGACCAGAGAACCTGGACTTCTTATATCCAAGGCAAGAAAAGATGGGTGTATCAGGACCAGAAGGGAGAGCAAATTCACCTTTCCTATGCCTTTTTGTTCTATCTAGGCCCTCGATTGATTAAATGGTGCCCAGCCAAACTGGATGAGGCCTGATCTTCCTTACTCAAACCACTGATTCCAATGTCAATCTCTTCTGGACCGCCCTCACAGATATACCCAAAATTAATGATTTTCCAAAATTAATGCTTTACCAGCTACCTGAGTATCCTTAACCCAGGCAAATTGACCCATAAAATTAACCATCACACAATGTTTCTCCAATATGTATTATCACATGAATGGTAAAATATGAAGAATAAATGAAGGATTTTTCATATTGTTTACAATCATAGAGGCTGTCTTCAGTGCTTATTCTCACATTTCTATTGAAAGAGGAGGGCAAACTGTATACTTGCCCATCTTTCTTACATGTGTAAAGCTCCTTTTTGGTTTATTTTCGTTTGAACAGGAAGTTTTGAGGAATAAATGAAGGCTTTTCTTCATTCTCTATATTGATAAATCCTCTCTTCAATGTTAGTTCTTACATGTACAGCAAGAGATGTGGAAGAAATCAAGCCTATCTCACATTCTTTTATATCCGTAGGGTAAATTACAATATGAGTTATCACATATGCCCTAAAAGATTGGGGCAACTTAAGGTTTTTCTACATTTTTATGTTAGTAAGATTTCTCTTCAGTGAGAGTTTTCACATGTTTTCTAAAAGATTAAAGAAAATTGAAAGCTTTTTCACATTTCTTATACTCATAAGGCTTATCTCCACTGTCCACTGTGAGTCCTTTTTTTTTTTTTATGAGATGGAATCTCGCTCTGTCACCCAGGCTGGAGTACAGTGGCATGATCCTGGCTCACTACAACCTCTACCTCCTGGGTTCAAGCAATTCTCCTGTCTCAGCCTTCTGAGTAGCTGGGATTACAGGTGCACGTCACCACACCTGGCTAATTTTTGTATTTTTAGTAGAGATAGGGTTTCACCATATTGGTAAGGCTGGTCTTGAACTTCTAACCTCAGGTGATCTACCCGCCTTGGCCTCCTAAAGTGCTGGAATTACAAGCATGAGCCACTGTGCCCAGCCCACTGTGAGTTCTTACATGTACATCAATAAATGAAGAATGAACAAAGGCTTGCTTACATGTCTATTCATAGAATTCTCCTCCAGTGTGAAATTTTTCATGATTCCTAAAATACAGGGAACACATAAAGGATTCCCTGTATTCCTTACTTTGATAGGGTATGTGTTCAGTGTGTGATGCCATGTGTGTTTTCAACAAGTGAAAGATCAGTGAAGACTTTCTTGCATTCACTGAATTCACATAATTTCCCTGCAGCATGAGTTCTCTAGTGCACATTTAGATTTGAAATCTGGCGGAGAGCTCTTCATGTTTATTACTCTCATTATATTTGTCTCCAATTTGGAGTATTTTCTACAGAGTAGACATCAAGATCTTTTTGAGAGATTTTCACATTTGATTATATTCATAGAGGTTTTCCACCATATGAATTCTCAAATATATGTCCTGTGTCTTGTGCTGATCCATCTATGTCATGGCAAAAGAATGAAGATTACATAATTGGAAGTTTTTTATATTGTAACTTAAGTATAATACTAATTGAAGGTAGACCATGATAAGAAAATGCAGTATATTGTCATCCTTAGAAGAAATACTCCAGAAACTGTTGTAGCTAAAAATTCAAATAAGGATATAAAATGGAATATGAAAAATATTTAAGTCAAAAGAAAACAGAAAATGAGGAACAAAGGATTTCAAAAGAAAACAGAAAATGGGGAACATAGGAATGAAAATGGAGGGTATGAATAAAATTGCAATAGAGACAATCATATTATAAATAATTACATTACATATAAATGGAATAAACTCTCCAATTAAAAAGCAAACATATTAACACTAGATAAAATGCAAGATTTAATGCTATGTTGTTTTAAAAAGATGCTTTTTAAATATAAATACAGGTTGAAAGTAAAGAATGAAAAAATATATCATGCAAACCTTAAGCATAAGACATGTAGACTGACTATATTAATATCAGACAAACTAGAGACTAAATGAGACATTTTATAATAATGAGTGTCATTTCATTAAGCAGCTATCCATTGTGCATGTAATAACAGAGCTTTAAAGTACATGAGATTAAAAAATGATAGAACTGAAAATAAATAAAAAATTCACAACAAACAGATGCTGGAGAGGATGTGGAGAAATAGGAATGCTTTTATACTGTTAGTGGGAGTGTAAACTAGTTCCACCATTGTAAAAGACAGTGTGGCTATCCTCAAGGATCTAGAACTAGAAATACCATTTGAACCAGCGATCCCATTACTGGGAATATACCCAAAGGATTATAAATCATGCTACTATAAAGACACATGCACATATATGTTTATTGCAGCACTATTTACAATAGCAAAAACTTGGAACCAACCCAAATGTCCATTAATGATAGACTGGATTAAGAAAATTGGCACATATACACCATGGAAGACTATGCAGCCATAAAAAAGGATGAGTTCATGTCCCTTGCAGGGAAATGGATGCAGCTGGAAGCCATCAATCTGAGCAAACTATCACCAGGACAGAAAACCAAACACCACATATTGTCACTCATAGGTGGGAATTGAACAATGAGAACACTTGGACACAGGGTGGGGAACATCACACACAGGGGCCTGTCATGGGGTGGGGGGCGAGGGGGCATTAGGAGAAATATCTAATGTAAATGATGAGTTAATGGGTGCAGCAAACCAACATGGCACATGTATACCTATGTAACAAACTTGCATGTTGTGCACATGTACCCTATAACTTAAAGTATAATTAAAAAACAAAACCTCACAATCACAGGTGAAGAATTTAACACTCTTCTCCTAGTAATTGGCGGAACATGTAGAAACAATGTTAAGAATAAAGAAGATCTAAAAACATTATCAAGTGACTTGATTTAATTGATATTTACAGAATACTCAACCAACAACTGTAGGTTACACATTTCTTTCAAGTACACATGGGGAACTCACTATGGTAACTTACATGCTGAATAATTTTTAATGACTTCATAAATCTCAAAGGGTTGAAATTATACAGAGTATGCTCCCAGACCAAAAAATAATTATTTTGGATATCAAAAATTTTACCTTTGGATAGTTGGAAATTAAGCAACACAATTAGAGTCAAGCAATGGATCAAAGAAGAATAGTTCAAACTGAATGGTAATAAAAACACAAACTAGTCAAGTTCATGAAGTGCGACTTAAGTAATATAAAGGAAGAAATTTATAACTTTATATTTTTATATATTTTCAAGTGTGTTAGAAAAGAAAAGCTTAGAATCAATGATCTAAGCTTGCAGAGAAGCTAGAAAAAGAGAAAACTAATCTCAAAATACATAGAATAAAAGAAATAAAAACAGAAGAGCAGAAATCCATAAAATAGGAAACAAAAAGGAAGCTAGAAAATGTAGCTCACACGTGTAATCCCAGCATTTTTTAAGGTTGAGGTGGGAGGATTGCTTAAGCCCAGAAGTTTGAGGCCAACTTAGGCAACATGGTGAGGCAATGTCTCTACAAAAATAAAAACAATTAGCTGGATTTGGTGGCATGCACCTGTATTCCTAGCTATTCAGGAGGTTGAGGCAGAAAGATCTCTCTCTCTCTCTGTCTCTTTTGTGTGTGTGTGTGTGTGTGTGTGTGTGTGTGTTTGAGAGAGAGAGAGAGAGAGATGGAATTTTGCTCTTTTGCCCAGGCTGGAGTGAAGTGGCATGATCTTGGCTCACTGCAACCTCCGACCCCGGGGGTTCAAGTGATTCTCCTGCCTCAGCCTCCCTAGTAGCTGGTATTACAGGTTCCCGCCACCACACCTGGCTAATTTTTGTATTGTCAGTAGAGATGGGGTTTCACCATGTTTGCCAGGCTGATCTCAAACTCCTGACCTCAGGTGATCCACCTGCCTCGGCCTCCCAAAGTGCTAGGATTACAGGTGTGAGCCACCATGCCTGGCCTTAGGAGGATCTCTTGAGGCTAGGGGTTTGATGTCACAGTGAGCGATGATTGCATCACTGCACTCCAGCCTTTTTTTCTCTGAGAAAAGAAAGAAAACAGAAAGTAATAGGAAAAGTCGTGAAACCAATGACAGGCTTGTTTTTCAAAATTAATAAAATTGGTACATTGACAGAAATACCAATAAAGACAAAAGGAGGGAAAACATAAATTACCAATATCCATAGTGAAGTGGAGGCCTCACTGCAGATTCTAAATATATTGAAAGATGAGAAAGAAATATTATCAATAGCTTCATGACAATAACTTCAACATCTTTCATAAAATAGACAAATTTGCTTAAAAAACAGAAGCTGCCAGCTGCTGACAGAAGAGGAAACAGAAAATTAGAATTGCAGCATATTTATCTAAGAAATTGAGTGTGCAATTCAAAATCTTCCCACAAAAAAACGTCATTCATGGTTGGGTTCTGCAGTAAATTCTATCAAATACATAAAGTAGAAATAATAACTATCTTACATAAACTCTTTCATAAAATAAGAAGCGGAGGAAACAATTGCCAAGTCATTTGATGAGACTAAATCCTGACAAGGATACTACAGGAAAAAAAATTGTAGATCAACATCTCCCATGAACATAGATGCACAAATTCTCAACAAAATTAGCACACTGACTTGGCTGCATGTCTCCTGGAAGAAAAACTTATAAACACTTTTCCTGGACAATCATGATCACACAGGTGCTGTTCCATTCCCAGTCTGCAGGACTCCAGCTCATGAGATCTGCTTGGATGTCTTTGGATTCTTCCACCGTTGCTCCTGCCACTCCATATTTGGAATAGGACTTGCTTCAGATTTCTTTGCTCGAATTCCAGTTGTACCCATCACTGTTACCATATTGATGGTCATTTGAACTTGCAAGTTGGAAACAACCAACAACTGGGACAAGGGTGAAGCAAGTAACTCAGATACAAATTTTAAGTCATTATCCCAAAACTTGGAGATAAATACTATTTGTTGCAATACTGTAAAAATTAAAATTTAATGTAAACACCCATGAGAAACAAAATATGAAATTTTAAGTAAAGATAGGAACCACCCTACCCTTGCACACATCTGCTACACTAACCTCACCCTCATCCCGTCAGATCCTATTGTCAACTTTATTGTTTCCTGATCTCACTGGGGGAAAATTTACCATGTCTACTTCACAGCTCCTTCTCCTGGGCTGCTCCTTCAAGGCCAAAAAGGTCACGAAAATTCTAAACTCAATAATGTTGGGATTGTTCCATTTGCAAGACATAACTTCCTTTCATTTGAAAATATAAACTCTTCTACAATATGTTGCTAATGCTAACTTTATTAAATACATTCATAGATTAAAGAAAAAAAATCTTAATGTGGAAAAGTTTTGGAGAAGCAATGTTACTCTGGTATTTATCTCTGCATTTTATTGCCACTGTCTACTAAAGCCACCCACCAGAGACACACACATATACAGGCACAAATGCACACACACAAATACACAAACCACTATGGGGTTTGTGTATTTGTAGCTGTAGATTTCTAAAATTGTTTGAGGCATCATTATTTATGTATCATGATAGATTTTTCTCAACTTTTTGGTGACTATGCTGATACATGGAAGTAATGCTCTTCTCAAGGTATTCCAGATCAGTCTAAGAAAGACAAAAGTATTAATCCTTTAGAGATGCCTTTAAATTCTAGACTTTACCCGTAAAACATTTGTAAATTAAGATACCAAGGAAGTAGTACACATTGGGATCTCTGGGCCTGTTTCAAAACATGCATTTCTATACGTAAAGAAGTTTGTCAGGAATTAATCAAATATGTTTTTTGGAAAAGGTAAGAGAAAGACCAAATCTCAAAGTAGTAGTAGTGAGCTTTCTTCTCTCATTTGATATACAAATTAATATTATCTTGAAAATGACCTTCATTGCCACAAGTGACAGGGGCTACTGATGATTGGGTACTAATGGTAATACCCTAGGGGAAATGGCATTTGCTGTTCTCCAGCCATTAATATTCATAATGGGGTCTGTAAGTATGGTGCCAACTTCTGAAAGTCCTAGAATTCACAAGAATTTTTAATTTTTTTGTGACTATGCTGATAACCAGAAGTAATGCAGTTATCAAAAGCCCCAGTCAGATAACGATTACTGCAGTCAGTCAGAAACATAGAAAGGCCAAGAACAAATTCATATATTTAAGTCATTTTGCTATTACATCTCTTCCTTTGACATATTATTAAGGGAGCATCTAGGTGTGTAACAAAAAATCCACTTAAAAAGATGCTAATGGCTACTGTGCTAGCCAAAATGAATGTTCTATGGAAGATTTTGATGAAGAAATAGATGTCACAGGCCTCACTGATTTTAATTCCCATTTTAAGAGGAACGACCCTCGATTGCCACCACTCCAGATAGTCTACTTTGCCCTTACTACTGGGCATCAGTTTTCTTTAGTGAGCTGAGCAGTATACAGAAATTCAGCATCAGTGCTGAGCTGCCATTGTCACCTATGACCATTCCACAGACAAATGCCTGGATGTTCAAAGTAATTGAGCTACCATCTATCTGTTGCCCTGATTGTGAAGTAAAATTTCTTTAATATTTGCAGACACATAAAATACAAGAATTATGAAGAAAAGGTTAACTGTGATTCCCTTAATTTCAAATCATTGGTGTTGGTGAATACTGACACATGCAGATATGCGTTTGCCTCCCCTTTTCCAGGGAGTGCCTATGTCTCCACCCCATTGGACTCTTGTAAAACAAATGGGAGCAGTCATATTATTAAACCAACAAACACAAATCTCCTGCTTCCTAGCCCTAGTTTAGAACTGATGTAAGCCCACCAATATTTCCAAACTTGGTACCAGAAAAGGCATGAGTCAACTTATAATAGTTTTAAAATAACTTTTAGGCTCTTGAAATATACGTGCATTTTTCTCCATGTGAAGGAAGCTGGTCTGCAGCAAAAGGGAATGAAACCAGCAGGATAGAAAAAATGGTCAAGTCCTTGTTTCTAATTGTTATGGCCCTACCCTTCAATCAGTTTTATTTCCAAACATATCCTAAATTACTTTATATACCCTAATATCTTCTCAATAAATTCTGTATTTTATCTTGAGAGCTAATTTTATCTTGAGAGCTAATTCTGTATTTTATCTTGAGAGTTTCTGTTGATTAAAACTAAAAGAATTTAGACTAACAGAAGTATTAATTTGGCAAAAGATCTTCCTGGTTAGTATATTTTCTGTTACTATGAAGTATGAATTTCTAAAAGTCATTTTCAATGCAGAATATAAGAGATATGTAGAAGAGCATACGCTTTTCAAACATGATTCTGAATGTTGATGGCAGTAGTGACAATTTGAGGAGTAACATTTAGGGACAGGCTAGTTGAGTGACACAAGATTCCTTCAAGGGGCATGCTCAGGAATATCTTTAACCTCCATTCTTTAGGTCTGCCAGAATTTGGAATGCCTGACTTCCCCGGCATGGATCAGACTTTTAACAATGGTCAGATGAAAATTTCTGGTCAGAAAGAGAACTTGGAACGGAACTTGGGCAAAGTATTTCATATGCCTTTTTATTTCATGTCAAATGTAATATCCAAACAATGTTGAGGTATTTCCAGAACTGCCTATTTGGACATATAAAATCTTTTGAATATCTTTAGTTCTTGGCCTGCTCATTCACATTTGAGAGCACATGACACAAGAGGGTTCCCATAGCCTCCCACAGGTAAAACTTCTGCAGTGATTTCCAGGCTACTGATTCAGCAATAGAGACAATATTCTGATTATTTTTTATTACATTTTCCAGGATAAATACTGCAGGGTTTTGCCCAGATTACATTTCTGTTCATGGAGTATTCCAGTGAGGTCTCTACCTGAGCTAGATTTTCATTAAACATCACCAAAGTGAACTCTCATTGAATGTTATGTGGCTTTGCTTGGGAAAAAAGACATAAGCCTCTCCCTTAATAGATTGGAAATACATATGAAATGAGCTTGCTGTGTTAGAGCCTATATTCTATTGATTTTATAGGAAAGGAATCCATTTTTACAGAAATAGGCATTGGATTAACAAAAAATATTCATTATGTTTATGTTTCCTTTGTTCTTTTGTGAAGAAAATACATCACCACAGTGTTTATCTAAGATTATAAAACCCTTAGGGGATTATCCCAAAGATACTCATAACACTCCATTATGACTTCAAAATATCCAGAGAGACCTCTGCTAGTACAGCCAAGCTTTCAACTTTTAAGGAAATCTTTTCTAAAAATTCAGCCATCAGCCAAAAGGGATAATTTTATATACATTTAAATAGTCATATTAACTAAATTATCTAAAATTATACATAATTTCCATGTTTACAGTAATCAAACTAGAAATAGAAGTTCCATGTTGCTCTTTTAAGTAGTGGTTTGGAGGATAGTGAAGAGACACTGCAGCTTATTTTTATTATACCAAAAATATAGCTAATGGGTTTCTCAGAAAACTGTTGCCCCCATGTAAATTCATTTGTGGAAGAAATTAAAATTCTCCTCCACTTTCCAATTGTTGGAATAAGGTACCTCTCACCTTGTGAATGCTGTCATATGACCACAACTACCTATGTATTCCAATTGCCATTTAGGAAGAAAATAAAAGCAAGGAAGGGAAATAAAGCAAGAAGGTCAATGGCCTTAGATTAACATCATAAAAGGCAAGATGAGACTTACAGAAATCTCAAAGGAAGTCTACAAAATTTGAAAGAGAAAATAGGTAAAATGAATGGCTCTGTTTATGTTGGTGAGAGTCTCTATCCTGCTAGTTTCCAAAAAACTTATTTCACTGTCCTTAATTTTTTTATTCACTAAGAAACAACGACTTGTCACTCATGTTCAAAATTGTTCTAGGTGCAATGCGTGACATAGAGGAGAATTGGTACTTATCCTTCCAACAGCCATAATCCACAAAATCACATGGATTGCTGATCTGCTTATAAATATTTTCAGGATCCATATTTAGTCAATTTTACTAAGTAAAATTTTTAGCCTTGCTACTTATTGCCTGTGATGGGGGTAGGGTATTCTGGATTGCTGCATAAACATCTTAGTCATCTTGCTCAGGATACTGTTAAGTCCAGATTAAAAAGCATGCCTCTCATTTATCAGTTCGCTTTCTGATTCTGTTCTCCAAAGTCAGTTTTTGGAGATGCTACTAGCCAGGAATATTTCTTTGAAAATTCAGTTATTTGCATATGTTTGCCAATTGTGAGATGACTGAATGATGATATAAATTTAATTGCAGTAGTTCAGAGTACTGTCCCTTGATAACACCCCAGGGAAAACAATATGACTGATTCAAGACAGGCAAGGCCCCAAATTAGGGCTTATCCCGGGAGGATTTTTGGCTCCACACATAAAAAGAATTCAAGGGCAATCAGGTTCTGTTAAGACAGCAATCTTTTATTGAAAGGGACTGCTCCTTGCTGAGCAGGGCTAACTCCTTTGCAGTGCACCCAGAGTTAGCAGTAGCAGCTTATGTTATGGGTTGTTGGCAACTGTATTTATACCCACTTATACCTACTTTCACTTACATGCTAATTAAGAGGTGAGTTAATGCAAATTGAGGAGCTGGTTATTCAGAACTTTCTAGAAAAAGGGGCAGTAACTTCTAGATTGTTGCCATGGAAAAGGGCGGTAACTTCTGGGTTGCCATGATATTTGTAAATTGTCATGGGGCTGGTGGGAATCTCTTATGCTAATGAGCAGTGAGGCAATTAGAGGTTGCCTTCAGCACCACCTGCTACTTCCTGTAGGGTTTTTAACCTCAATTGTGCACCACCTGCTGGTTCCTGTCAATTTCTTCATTTTGTCCTGTACTGACAGGAAAATAAGTCCTGCTGATCTCCTACCTCACTACTTCTCTGACAAATGTCTCATACATCTTAAGTAGACAACTTGGAACCTAGTCTGAATACTGTGTAAAAAAGTAAAAGTAAAAAAAAAATCACCTGCACCAATGAATGTGGCAATACATCCAGGGAAACTCCTGCTTTCAAGGCTTGGGACTGACAAATCCTCTGTAGTTTGAGAGCCGTACTCTCTGGACTTCAGGCTCCATCCTCTGAACTATTCTTCCTTTTTCATTTGAATTGGCACATGTTTTTAGCTAAGCAGTTTTATCAGTCTATTTCTTGCTTACAGAATTTGGGGAGGGGGGTACCACATCCTCCTTTAATTAGTTCTCTCTATCCCTTTCAATTCAAGCTGGCAGTGTTTCTGCTGATTAAACATTCTTAATAACTTTATTTCCTGTGCATTTCACAGGGATTCAATTTATTAAACAAGAGACTCCTTTGAAGTTATTTCCTGAGTAATTATGTCTCTATTCCTGGCTTCTGCTGATGTGGCTGAAGATATCCATATCATGTACCTAGTCTCTCCAAAGAGCCTTCTGTATGATTGACTACCTGATTCTTTCAAGGCACTAGTAAAAGGTTGTCCTAATATGTCTGTGGCTTTCTCTCCAGAACATGCATCCTTAGCAGTGAATCTCCTGATTTTAACATCTGTTGCAATCTGAATAGGGTGAGAATTTCCCCAACCATCAAGTCTGGGTTCCTTTTTGCTTCACAGTTCTTCTCTCAATCGAATTCCTTTCATTCTTTTCCCTCTCACATTTTACTATAAGCAGCAAGAAAAAAAACAGGCTGTGCATTCAACCCTTTGCCTGAAAAACTCAGCGAAATCTCCCAAGTTCATTGCTTACAAGTTCTTTCTACATAACTTCAGGATACAATTCAGCTAATTTTTCTCCCACCATATAAAAGGATTCCCTTTTCTTCAATTTCCAATAATATTTTCCTCATTTCTGCACCCTCACCAACAGAGACTTTAATATCCATATTTCTACTTGCAATCTATTTAAAGTAGGTATTCTCTAAGGCAACATGTTTCTCCACCATGCTCCTCGCTTCATTCTGAGTCCTTACTAGCAGGTTTGTTAACCATATTTCTGCTAACACTCTGTCCAAAGCAAGCGAGACTTTTTCTGTCATGCCTGTCAAAGTTCTTCCAGTCTCTGCCCACTGTCCAATTCAGAAGCCACCTGCACATTTTAAGTGTTTATTACAGTAGCACCCCACTTCCAGGTATCAAAATCTGTGTTAGTTAGAGTTCAGCCAGAGAAACAGGCAGCAGGAGATGTATAGTAATCAATTTATTGCAAGGAAGTGACTTATTCAGTTGTGAAACGTGGCTAGACAAGTCCAAAATCTGTACAGCAAGCAGTTAGGAGGGGCAGGCTGGAACTCTGGGGCATAAGCTGAAGCTGTTGTCCTTGAATGAAATTTCTTTTTCATCTCAGGGAAGACTCAATTCTGCTTTTATGGCCTTTCCACTGATTGAAATAGACCCACGCAGATTATCTAGGAGAGTCTCCCTATTTTAAGTTTAGCTGATTGGCAACCTTAATTCTGTTTGAACCTTAATTTCTTTGCAGTATGACATATTCATAGGTTCTGGGGATTAGGGCAGGAACATCTTGGCGGTCATTATTTTGCATGCAATACCATTCTAGAGTATCTGCAAAGTTGAGAAGCTCCTGGAGACAGAAAAGTCCTGACGAGACAGCAGATGTTTTTTCCTCAAATAATTCAACTCCTTCACCAACATATCCTTTAATAAATTTTGTTTGGTTAACTAATATTAATTCTACAATGTATTTTCTTTCAAATTCCTTACGAATCAGAACAATGTCACTATCCAAAGACAAGTAGATGTTGGCATACTGTATCATCAGAAGCTCCTCTAAGCCCAGAATTTGGAACTCAGTTAAGATTTTCCTGCTGTGGAAAGAGGAAATTGCAGGAGATGCATTAATTGGTCCTAGTGTCTATTGGCCTTATAGGAACACCTTAAACACAGTAAATCTGGGTATTAAAAAGCCTGTCCAGTCCCCCCAATAGGATCATAACATTAGATAGAGATAAGGAAGAACCCATTAGTCTTTTCTATGTTAATTTACATGAGAAAGAATACATTATGCAGATATATTTTTATGAGATGACATATGTGTTTTAGAATGAAAATCTAATGCTCACAAGTGTGACCTTGAAAAGAGTAGCTTAAAATTATCCATGTTGCTCCTTATTGGAAAAAACAAAACTCCAAATATGAAGCTTGGAAGAAATTACACATGGATAAATATGAAATGATTACACCCCAAACTTTTGTCAAAAAGTCAGAGCTGTGTGAATAAGAAAAACTATAAAAAAAACCTTAAAATATGACTTCAAAAATCATACATTCTTATGTAGTGTCATATAGTGTGAAAGGTACTTTCAGAATTAGAGTTATGTTTATTAGATGGGGTTAACTTTCATATTACCCTTCAGGAATGAATACTATTAATTTATTCAAAAATATGAACTTTCCTGATATAAAATATTTATAATAATATAATAATTTGAAAACTGTCTAACAACCAGAGCAAGGAAATGAGTAACATTATTAAAGACAACAGTAGAAATTTTAAAAAAAGTAGAATTCAAGATTACTAAAGGGTTACAAAAAAAACTAAGGTGAAAAGTGAGGAAGACAAAATTAACAGACGGTAGGAAAGCTTCAGATAGCTACATTATTCTAGAAATTCTGATTTCCTCCTAGAGTCCTGGCTCACAATATTGGGGAATACAGGCTTCAAGAACTTGAAATCATTAGTTTCAGAGCCTCCCGTCAGACACACCTTGTACTGGTAGCTCTGGGACAGGGTCCCGGTGCCGCTCACGTCCACCAGATGCCCTGGAAAGGAGCCCTCGGGCACCGAGCAGCGACCCACCGAGGCCGCCCTGCTCCTCCTGCACAGCCGCACCGCCACGAACAGGAGCACCGAGAAGAGGAAGAGCGACGACACCGAGGCCAACGCCACCACCAGGTAGACGGTGAGCGAGTCGGCCTGGGCCTGGGCCGGGGCAACCTCCGGGAGCGGCAGGTAGGGCTGGGAGAAGCCGTCCACCAGGAGCACGTGCAGCGTGGCGGTGGCTGAGCGCGGAGGCTCGCCATTGTCCTTGACCAGCACCACCAGCCTGTGCTTGGCCGCGTCGCGCTCGCTCAGCAGCCTGGCGGTGCGCACCTCGCCATTGTGCGCCCACACGCCGAACAGCCCGGGCTCCGTGGCCTTGAGCAGCTGGTACGACAGCCAGGCGTTCTGGCCCGAGTCGCCGTCCACCGCCACCACCTTGGTCACCAGGTAGCCCGGCTCGGCCCCCCGGGGCACCAGTTCGGTGCAGGGCGCCGAGCCGTTCTGCAGCGGGTACAGCACGAAGGGCGAGTTGTCGTTGGCGTCCAGCACCAGCACGCGCACCAGCGCCTCGCTGCTCAGCGCGGGGGAGCCGCGGTCTGTGACGCCCACGTGGAACTCGAACGCCTGCAGGGCCTCGTAGTCCAGCGACCTGAGGGCGAACAGGTGGCCGTTGTCTGTGTTAATGGAGACCAGGGAGGCGAGGGGCAGGTGCGGGTCCTGGGGCGGCAGCAGCGAGTAGGTGACCTGGGCGTTGGTGCCTGAGTCTCTGTCTGTGGCGCTGACGCTGCCGATGCGCAGGGCGGGGCTGTTGTTCTCGCGGACGAACAGGGTGTAGGAGGTTTGGGTGAAGGCGGGGGCGTTGTCATTGACGTCGGAGACCAGCACGGTTATGCTCTGCTCGGTTTTCAGCCTTGGGGTCCCCAAGTCTGTAATGGTGATGGTGATGTTGTACTCGGCTCTGGTCTCTCTGTCCAGCGCCCCTTCTGTTACCAGCCTGTAGAAATTCTCAACAGAAGGTTTTAGCTTAAAAGGAACATCATCCTGAATTGAGCAAATCATTTTTCCATTTTCCCCAGAGTCTCGGTCTCTAATCCTAAACAGCGCCACTTCTGTCTCTGGAGAATTCTCGGGAATAGGGCTGGTAAGTGATGAAATACTTAGTTCCGGGAAGTTATCGTTAACATCCAGCACCTTAACAGAGACAGAGCATTTTCCAGAAAGTCCCCCCCCATCAGATGCCTCTATCTCTAGATCATACGAAGACATTGTCTCAAAATCTAGTTTTTTAACTAGTCGAATTTCTCCTGAAAGGCTGCTTAGCTCAAAAGGTTTGTTTATCTCCTGAGAGCTGTAATAAAGGGAGTATGATATCTCTCCATTTGTCCCAGTGTCTAAATCCCTAGCAGAGACCTTGACAACTAGGAAGCCTATTGGGCTGTTCTCTGGGACCTGCACCTCGTAGAACGCCTGCACAAATTCCGGGGCATTGTCATTAACGTCCAAGACCAAGATGAGGATCTGGACGGTGCCAGATCGGGGTGGAGAGCCACCGTCCACAGCTGTCAAGGTTAATCTGAGCTCGGCCTGCTCCTCGCGATCCAGTTCTGTGTCCAGCACCAGCTCTGGGTATTTCCTGCCATCCCCTCGGGTGCGAGTGGAAACATGGAAATGAGAATTGGGAGAAATATTGTAGTTTTGAACATTATTGCTGCCCACGTCCAAGTCCCGAGCTTTTTTCAGAGGAAACACAGTCCCAAGGGAGCTAGTTTCTGGGATTTTCAGGGTCATTTCTCTTTCAGGAAACTCAGGAGAATGATCGTTTATGTCTGTCACTAGTAGTTCAGCTCGAAATACTTCCAAAGGTTTTTTCAGTAACACTTGGAAATGCATTATACAGGGCTCGGTAGGGCCACACAGCTTCTCCCGGTCCAGCTTCTCATTTAATATCAACTGCCCGGTCTGCAGATCAATCTGCAAGCCTTGTTCGTTATCCTCAGAAACTACCCGGGCTCCCCGCTCGGCTAGCTCCCCAACTCCCAGCCCTAGGTCATTGGCCAGGTTGGCCACAAAAGAACCTCTCTCTGTTTCCTCCATCACAGAATAGCGACGGGGTTCCCAGGCTGCCAGAGTCACTTCCAGTAAAAGAAGGAGAATCAGGACTTGCCTTTGTTCTGGAAAGCGCTCCCCTGCAGGCTCCATCTTTACTTCTGTACACGCCCCTTTCAAGGAACCGGAGTCAGAGCTACTTCAGGGGGCGATGGGACAGAGGCAGTGATCGATCTGTCCGTTGATAAGCTGTCCGGAAATGTAGGAGAATAGCATTCTCCGGAGACACTGGTCCGTGCTCTGCTAACAGGCTTTCCTCTTAGGCTGAAAGAGGTCTGAAGTAGCTGGTAGCATTTCATGGGCTTTTTCCTTTCCCTTGTTTTGAAGCCTTAGCCTGCAGCGCCACCATGCGTTGTCTTTACTTCGAAACGAATTGCTACAATTGATTATTCTCTATTCTATTAGGAGTTTGGAAATTGGGAGGAAATGATGTAATCACAATATCACGCAATGATAATTATTAATTTCTTCATTCAAAGGAGTATTATTGGTCTCTATGTGCCAAATTATGAAATGCCTCAGTAAACAACCCAGACATGGTCCCCACCCTCCAGAGCCTATAGTCTGGGTGTAGTCTGGGTGGGGTGCTCTGAGGGAAATTGAGAAGTGAAAGAAGACATAATAGTGATCAGTCATCTTGTAATAATAATAACACATTGCCACGTGATTTCTTAAAATTTTCTCAGCAAAACAAAATGAATTATTTGATTTCTTTCAAATTCTAGACAGCCTATGTACCAGAATTGTGCTCCCATTGGTTGGATTACATCAAGAAAAAGCTACATGTTCATTCCAGTGTGATATCCTTTCTACATAAAGTCAGAGAGCTATGATTTTATGAAAATTTTAAACTGTGGAAAAATACATATGAAGGCACTTCCTATATCTCTTACTTTGCTTTTTCTTTTTTTCTTTTCATTTTTCCTTTTTTTTTTTTTTTTGAGATGGGGTCTTGCTCTGTTGTCTAGGAGGGAGTGCAGTGGCACAATCACTGCTCATTGCAGCCTTGACTGCCCAGGCTCAAGCGATCCTCCCACCTCAGCAACTGTAGCTGGGACCACAGTTGCGCATCGCCATGCCTGGCTAATGTTTTAATTATTTGTAAAAATGAGGTCTTGCTATGTTGCCCAGGCTGGTCTCAAATTTCTGAGCTCAAACAATCCTCCTGCCTTAGCCTCCCAAAGTGCTGGGGTTATAGGCATGAGCTGCTGCATCCAGCCCTGCCTTATCTCTCTCGTATTTATTATCTGACGTAGTATAGATGTACTTATTTAGTTGTTTCCTTTCTGTTTCAACCTGACATGTTAGAACTTCATTTTGTTCACTGCTGCATCCCTAATATCTAAAATAATCCCCGGCACATGGTAGGTACTCAATAATTATTTGTTAAATGGATCCATTAATAAATCACAATTAATTTAAACATTCTGACAGATAGGTTCTCCTCCTACTGTAGAAGTCCCCTCTTCTGCTGGGATTCAAGTTCATTATATAAGATGGATAAACAAAGACAGCATGTTCATAAGGTAGCTATTTCCTATGCCCTTTAAATAGTAATGTGAAATAACTCAGAATGACTTAAAATGTCATTTCATTAAGTGGCAAAATAACCTAGCTACCCATAAGCAAGGGATATATTATATGATAGAAAGAAAGAACATAACAAGATTATGATGACCCTAAAGATAAGGATTATGTCTCTTTTAGACACACATTTTTCAATATCAAGGTTTTTTTTACAGTAATGTTATTATGACACTTATGATATTCAAAACTCTTATATAATAAAATTTTCTAAGAATTTCTATTAAACACTTCAAAGATTGTACCATTGGAAAGATCCTTCAGTTTTTCTCAAAATTATATATTCTGACAAACGCTAGTGCATGTCCCTTACAGACTACTAATATTTTACAACCTCCTTGATCCCAAATGTTGTCATATTAATATGAAAAGCCACAATAAAAACTCAGTAGGAAGAAAGGTCTAACTTACCAACAATGCAAGAATCTAAACATGCTTTTGACAACAAAAACCTCACTTAGGTCTCTTAATTAGAGGGAAATTTATTAAAGAGCACATATGTGTCTCCAACAACCTAAAGGAAAAAGACTTGGGAGGGACTGGAAAATCTAAAACAGGAAAATCTATGACAAGGTCATTCTTTTGGTACCTTATTTTTTCTTGTCTCTCAATAGATTGATGCTCTGTATTTTTTTCCAGGTGTTTAGCCAAATATGACACCACTTTCTGCTTATGTTCCTAACAAAGAGACTATGTTGTATCTGGTTCCTAAAGCCATTTTTTTTTTAAACAGAGAGAATCAGATTCGGCCAGCTAGGATCATCTTATTTTTGTGTTTGAAATCACAGAGGGAGGTGGGCCATATAAAATAAATGTGACTGCAACATTACACTTCAGCTAAAGACAGGGAGAATATTCCAGAAAAAGATCAGGTGGGCTAGATAGACACTACAAAAGGGAGCTATGATTTTAAAATCTTGAGATAATCTAATAATCACTAAAGATGCTCATATGGCCAGGCGAGGTGGCTCACACCTGTAATCCCACACTTTGGGAGGCAGAGGCGAGTGTATCACCTGAGGTCAGGAGTTTGAGACCAGCCAAACTCCTGACCTCAGGAGCCAGTTTGAGTTTGGCCAACATGGTGAAATCCCATCTCTACTAAAACAAGGAGCCTGTAATCCCAGCTATTCGGGAGGCTAAGGCAGGAGAATCACTTGAACCGGGGAGGCGAGGTTGCAGTGAGCCGAGATCGCACCATTGCACTCCAGCCTGGGAGACAAGAGTGAAACTCTGTCTCAATAATAGTAATAATAATGCTCATACATGTTATGGAGTGAAGGTTATAAAAAGAGCAGAAAAGTCTTTAAGTTTGGGAAAAAATGTAGTCTTTCCCACTTCAAGCTATTGTGAAATAAAACGATGCAATTTTTGCAGACACTTCTCCTTTTAAAAATTCGTGACAGGTAAGCATAAGACAGAATCAATAGAATATGTACTAATAATCACTATATCATCGTTCTTGTCTTCTAAGCATCAAAAGTTTAGAAAAGCTTTCTTCAATGAAATGGAATGGAGCTGGAGTCTTCAAATCAACAGCCTGTGATTTTTGAGAAGTTGATAAATTGAACAAATATTACTTTTCATTAATGAGTAAACTTGAAAGTTGTCTTCATCAAAATGGACATGATAAAAGGAGACTAAGTATGAACAAATAATCAAAGAAAATGTCTAATCTTAAGTAGGAAAATGAAATCAGCAAAATCTTAGAAAATCTATATAGCGCAAAAAACATGACAGAGACTTAATATATTGATAAAGGACTAACCTTTATCCTAAATGCTCTGAAAAATCTACAGATTCTTACTTGAATCCAAAACCATTTACAAAGTTGGACTTTTCCTCCCGTCATTCACAGCGCCCGGATGCTTACGGATAGCAGACTTCAGGAATTCGAATTCATTTGTCCCGGAGCCTCGCATCAGAAACACTTCATACTTGTACCTCTGGGATAGGGTCCTGGTGTCGCTCAAGTCCACCAGATGCCTGGAAAGAGGTCCTCGGGCACCGAGCAGCGACCCAGTGAGGCCGCCCTGCTCCTCCTGCACAGCGGCACCGCCACGAACAGGAGCACCGAGAAGAGGAAGAGCGACGACACCGAGGCCAACGCCACCACCAGGTAGACGGTGAGTGAGTCGGCCTGGGCCGGGGCCGCCTCAGGGAGCGGCAGGTAGGGCTGGGAGAAGCCGTCCACCAGGAGCACGTGCAGCGTGGCGGTGGCCGAGCGCGGAGGCTCACCATTGTCCTTGACCAGGACCATCGGCCTGTGCTTGGCTGTGTCACGCTCGCTCAGCAGCCTGGCAGTGCATTGTGCGCCCACTCGCCGAACAGCCCGGGCTCCGTGGCCTTGAGCAACTGCTACGACGGCCAGGCGTTCTGGCCCGAGTCGCCGTCCACCGCCACCACCTTGGTCACCAGGTAGCCCGGCTCGGCGGCCCGGGGCACCAGCTCTGTGCAGGGCGCGGAGCCGTTCTGCAGCGGGTGCAGCACGAAGGGCGAGTTGCCGTTGGCGTCCAGCACCAGCGCGCGCACCAGAGCCTCGCTGCTCAGCGCCGGGGAGCCGCGGTCTGCGGCGCCCACGCGGAACTCGAACGCCTGCAGGGCCTCGTGGTCCAGCGAGATGAGGGCAAACAAGTGGCCGTTGTCCGCGTTGATGGAAACCAGGGAGACGAGGGCAGGTGCGGGTTCCGGCGCGGCAGCAGCGAGTAGGTGACCTGGACATTGGTGCCCGAGTCTCTGCGGTGCTGATGCTGCCAATATGCAGGGCGGGGCTGTTGTTCTCCCGGATGAACAGGGTGTAGAAGGTTTGGGTGAAGGCGGGGGCGTTGTCATTGACGTGGGAGACCAGCACCGTTATGTTGTACTCGGTTTTCAGCCTAGGAGTCCCCAAGTCCGTGGCTGTGATGGTGATGTTGTACTCGGCTCTAATCTCTTTGTCCAGTGGTCCTTCTGTTAACAGCCAGTATAAATTCTCAACGGAAGGTTTCAGCATGAACGGAACATCATTTTGAATTGAGCAAACTATTCTTCCATTTTCCCCAGAATCTCTGTCTTGAATGCTGAAAAGAGCTACAACGGTCTCGGGAGAATTTTCGCGGATGGGGCTTGTGAATGAAGCCACGGTCAGTTCCGGAGCGTTATCGTTGATATCTACCACTTGTATTATGACAGTGCATTTTCCAGAAAGACCTGTCCCATCAGAGGCTTTAATATCCACCTGATATGACACAATTTTTTCAAAATCTAATTTTCTGATTATTTTAATTTCTCCCCTTAGTTCATTAAGTGCAAATGTCCTAGAAATCTCTTCATCACCATAAAAAAATGAGTAGAATATTTCATCATTAATTCTCATGTCTGAATCTCTAGTGGAAACAGTGGCAACAAGGGATTCCAGGGGGCTGTTTTCTGATATCTGCACCTGATAGAGTGGCTGCACAAACTCAGGTGCATTGTCATTAATGTCCAAGATTTCAATGAGGACCAGAGCAGTCCCAGTTCTGGGAGGAGTCCCCCCACCTACTGCCATGAGAGTTAACCTGAGCTCAGCCTGCTCCTCCCGATCCAGGGCTTTGTCCAGAACCAGCTCTGGGTATTTTCTGCCTTCACTGCCATTTTGGGTGAGAGCGTGGACATGGGAGTTGGGGTAGATGGTGTAGTTTTGGATGTTATTGATGCCCACATCCAAATCTTGTGTATTTTTCAGAGGAAACACAGTTCCTGGAGGAGTATTTTCCATGATTTTCAAAATAATTTCTGCTTCTGGGAATACAGGGGAATTGTGTTTATGTCACTGATGAGAAGTTTAAACCTCCAAAGGTTCTTCCAGTAACACTTGGAATTGCAGCACACAAGGCTCAGTGAGTCTACACAATTCTTCCCAATCCAATGTCTCATTTACTTGCAGGTCTCCGGTCTGAAGGTTCAGCTGAAAATATTTTTTATTGTTATTGTTAAAATTGACCCAAGCCCTCCACTGGTATATTTCTCTTACTTCTAGCCCTAGGTCCTTTGTTAGATTGGCCACAAAAGAACCACTTTCTGTTTCTTCTGCTACAGTATAAACGTTCCACTCCGCACAAGTCTGAGACAGCGTAACAAAGAGAAGCAGCACTTGCCTTATTCTAGGAAAGTGCCCCTTTTCAGTCTCCATTTCTCCAACACCAACAGCATTCAGGGTCCGGATGCCAATGTTGGGTCAGTAGGCAATCTGCTCTGGGAACCATTCCTTGCAGCAACGCAATTTTCCGTTAAGAAAGCCTCTTCTCTTTGATGTATCTAACGACTGCTAGCACAGTAGATGAAGAGATTCATTCTAACATTTCAGGAGTATTAACTTAAGTGATATACTAGCTAAAGCTGGTTTATTATGCAAACTCAATAGGTAGCTTAAGGAGTTGTGGATAACTTATTTGTGAATATTGCCTAAGGACTGTGAGCTTGTTATGTTGACTTGTTACAGTATCTAAAATAATTTATAAAGAGCATCACCATCTATTGTTAATACTGAGATACACACATGTTGAAGCTGAGAGTCACTGAGACCTTGAAGAGGGAGACAGCCAAGATCATGGATATAAAGGCTGAAGTTAAAGTGAAAAGTAAAATGCAGAAGAAAACAAGTTAAGTTCACCTGAAATAGCACGTTAAGCATATTCCCGACTGGAGAAGATCTCAACTCATTTTTAGTAAGCAATCATGTATCTCTTGTGGATTCATTGGAATCCTGAAACCCTAGCATGGAACTGAAATTGTTACTTCTAAGGAAAGAGAAAACATTTTTGGGGAGGAGACTTGGGGGTCTTCCCAACTGTACCAACTTTAGCCAATGTTTTACTCACAATGTTTAAATAGAATGCCACAACACATAATAGTGTCTATTAATTATCTAGCTAACTGAGAAAACTAAGGATGAGCCAAGTGTAAGAATTGTGGTTCATAGTGGTTTCTCTTAAGGTATAAATAACTCACATCAACATTCTACTTTAGAATGTTTTCTTCTATACAAACAAATTCGATTAATTAAACTTTCAAAATATGAGAACATGCCAGTCATGGGCAAAATCTGATGGACAAATTTCCTTATAGAAATATTTTGGTCATGGATCCAAATTCACTATTATGGATTTACATGTCCAAGAAAATGTGCCCTGAATGTCTATGCATTTTTTAATATTAATGGGATAGAAGCTTGTACCTATGTCAGTAACCTAATGAATCAAAGTTAGTTTTTTATTCCCATATTTCATCTCATGGATAAAGTTTCCTCTTTCTAAGATCTTAGCTCCTAGGCTTGGCAGAAACTTAAATTTCTTTCATGAGGCTTTCTAGCAATAGAGTATATTAATTAAATATTTATTACTATAACTGAAATCATGAATCTATCCATATGATCTATAAATTGGGATTATTTATGGAGCAAGAATATTTTACATTACATGACAAAAATAATTTTGTTCACACTGAGCTTAGCAAGTAATTTTTTAAAAGAACGAGTCTGCTAAGGAGGGTATGATGATCCTGAGAAAAGGTACAGACACCCAAAACTTACAATTTCAGTGTTATTATTATTTTTTAAACTAAAAGTATTATTTAAAAAGTAATCATGGGACATACAAAATAATGGAGATAAAGTTAATGAGACATTTCATAAAGCCCTTTGTAGCATTTATCCGTTGAAAGACCTCATGAATTATTTACAAATTTAAATTTTGTTACATAAGCCTCTAGTATAGATTTGTTATCTCTAGGCTTGTACATCCTGTATTTCATTCATTAAGTTAACATTAGAAGAATGCAATAAAAGACCAGGGTTTCATGGTAGGTAGTCTAACTGAGTACTCAAGGTTATACATACCTTTCAAGTCTCTTTTGATTTCAAGAAATCCCCCTTCAAGATAGGTTAAACAAAGGAATTTTACTATTACCAATGGAGTCTTACTGTAGAACCCAAGGGCAATTAGACATTGGAGACTTAGGGGGAACTGGACTTAGGTGGACAGGTCTAGAGCTAAGTAGCTATCTTAGTCTCTACTGTTTTCTAGGCTTCTGCCTCCTCCACTCTTATTCCTTTTCACTTTGACTCTTTCCTTCCGTTTTATCTCCCTCTTTTTCTCTCTATCTAGAAACTTATGAACATGGCTACCTCAGCCCACGTTCAACATTTATTCAAGAGGAAAAAGTAGATGAACTATATCTCAATCACAAATTTAGGGGTTTGGAGAATGTAGCTATTCCAGCTTAAATCAGGAATCTATCACAGGACCAATAAAAAATGATCAGGGCTCATGCTTGTAATCCCAACAATTTGGGAAGCTGATGCGGTATGATGACTGGAGCCCAGGAGTTCAAGACTAGCCCGTGTGACATGGCAAGACCTCATCTCTTAAAAAATAAAATAAAATAAAATAAAACGGGGGGTAGGGCTCTGTGTAAGAAAAGAAGGCCTGCAATGGAATAAGCATCACACTAGTGATCACCTCTCTTAGGTAGTGTAGAGAAGTTCTCAGACAAGAAATGAGCATGAGCTGGATATATACATCTTAATCCAAACAAGGTTTTGAATTTACTTAAATAAAATAACATCTACTAGCATATATATGGTTCACAAATAGTTATGAAAAAAAAAACCCTAAGTACAGGAAAAATTCTCTGCAATGTTTGCCAGAAAAGTAGAATGAAAAGATTATAGGTTTTAAAGAAAGAAACCTAAATTAGATAACATCTCAGAAACCAACCTAACCAGATAACAAGCAATTATGTTTTTATTCGTATCATGCATTTACCTCTATAATAATATTCTCAATTATACAAAAACTGCTTTGGATAGAGGATCCACAGTGAGAACACTCAGAAAATATGAATGAGCACAGTGTGCAATTAAACTTGAAGGGAAAATAATATGTATGTGAATATATTATTTGAGGTTTTATTTCAAAACAGTGACTAAGCAAATTCCGGCTCTCTCAATTTTTTCACGGTTAAAACAACAACAAAAAATAGACTTAAATTCTTGTAACTTCTGAAAACTCTTGAGAAAAATGCAGTTACCCAAAATGAAAAACTCTACATAACAATGAATAAGATTTCAAAGACATAGACTCATTCTAAAAGTTCTGCATCATAATCAGATCCCTAATTGCACTCCATGCCATTCAGAAAGGTGGGGCTTTCTCCATTTCGCTATCCCGGGGCAGGAGATTGGGAATTATCGGCTTCAGGAATTTGAACTCATTTGCTGCTGAGCCTCCCGTCAGACACACCTCGTACTGGTAGCTTTGGGATAGGGTCCCAGTGCCGCTCACGTCCACCAGATGCCCTGGAAAGGGGCCCTCGGGCACCGAGCAGCGACCCACCGAGGCCGCCCTGCTCCTCCTGCACAGCCGCACCGCCACGAACAGGAACACCGAGAGGAGGAAGAGCGACGACACCGAGGCCAACGCCACCACCAGGTAGACGGTGAGCGAGTCGGCCTGGGCCTGGGCGGGGGCCGCCTCCGGGAGCGGCAGGTAGGGCTGGGAGAAGCCGTCCACCAGGAGCACGTGCAGCGTGGCGGTGGAAGAGCGCGGAGGCTCGCCGTTGTCCTTGACCAGCACCACCAGCCTGTGCTTGGCCGCGTCCCGCTCGCTCAGCAGCCTGGCGGTGCGCACCTCGCCATTGTGCGCCCACACGCCAAACAGCCCGGGCTCTGTGGCCTTGAGCAGCTGGTACGACAGCCAGGCGTTCTGGCCCGAGTCACCGTCCACCGCCACCACCTTGGTCACCAGGTAGCCCGGCTCGGCCCCTCGGGGCACCAGTTCGGTGCAGGGCGCCGAGCCGTTCTGCAGCGGGTACAGCACAAAGGGCGAGTTGTCGTTGGCGTCCAGCACCAGCACGCGCACCAGCGCCTCGCTGCTCAGCGCCGGGGAGCCGTGGTCTGCGGCGCCCATGCGAAACTCGAACGCCTGCAGGGCCTCGTAGTCCAGCGACCTGAGGACGAATAGGTGACCGTTGTCCGCGTTGATGGAGACCAGGGAGGCGAGGGGCAGGTGCGGGTCCTGGGGCGGCAGCAGCGAGTAGGTGACCTGGGCGTTGGTGCCTGAGTCTCTGTCTGTGGCGCTGACGCCGCCGATGTGCAGGGCGGGGCTGTTGTTCTCGCGGACGAACAGGGTGTAGGAGGTTTGGGTGAAGATGGGGGCGTTGTCATTGACGTCGGAGACCAGCACGGTTATGTCGTACTCGGTTTTCAGCCTGGGTGTCCCCAAGTCGGTCACGGTGATGGTGATGTTATATTCATTCCTGATCTCTCTGTCCAGTGGGTGTTCTGTTACCAGAGCGTAAAAATTCTTGAAGGTAGGCTTCAAGACAAAGGGGAGGTTGTCCTGAATTGAGCAAACCATTCTGCCATTGTCTCCAGCATCTTGGTCTCGTATGCTGAAAACAGCGACCACCATCTCAGGTGAAGAGTTTTCCGGTATGGGGCTGGTAAGAGATGTCATGGCTATTTCTGGCGGGTTGTCATTCACATCTACAACCCGAACTAAAATGCTTGATTTTCCAGAAAGGCTCCCACCGTCAATGGCCTGAATGTTTATGACATAAGATTGAATAATCTCGAAATCTAGAGGTGCTTTTAAATAGACTTCGCCAGAAATTGGATGGATTTCAAATGTTTTCCGTACATCTCTGGAGACGTGGGAAAATGAGTAAGACAGTTCTCCATTTATTCCTGCATCTAAATCTGTAGCAGACGCTTTGATGATCAAGGACTCCAGAGGGCTGCTCTCAGGTACGTGAACTTCATAGACTGGCTTCTCAAATTCAGGGGCATTGTCATTGATGTCCAGGACCACAACGTTAATCAGTGTAGTCCCAGACCTGGGTGGAGACCCGCCATCCACGGCTGTTAGCGTTAAACTAAGCTCAGACTCCTTTTCTCGATCCAGGGATTGGTCCAGTACCAACTCTGGATATTTTCTGCCCTCATCGCTGTCTCGTAATTTAAGGTGGAAATGGGGATTGGGACTTATTGTATAGTTTTGAACACCATTCTTTCCCACATCCAAGTCCTGCGCACTATCTATTTGGAATAAGGTTCCTAGAGTAGTACCTTCGGAGATTTTTAGAAGTATATGATTATTTAGGAACGTGGGAGTGTGATCATTTATGTCTTTGACCAAAAGCTCAGCCCGAAAAAATTGCAACGGATTTTCAAATAACACCTGGAAATGCAATATACATGGCTCTGTGAGATCACAAAGTGCCTCCCGGTCCAGCTGCTCATTTAAGAGCAAGTCGCCATTCTGTGGATCCAATCGCAAATAAGGTTTATAGTCGTCAAAGATGACTCTGGCCCCCCGTGCAGCCAGGTCTTCCACATCCAAACCCATGTCTTTCACCATGTTGGCTATAAACGTGCCGACCTCCATTTCCTCTGCTATGGAATAGCTCCACGTCTCAGAACACACCAAAGATCCTCCCAGGAAAACAAAGAAAAGCAGCACTTGCCTTGTCCGCTGAGCTCTTCCCTTTCCCGGCTCCATGGCTCCTTAGCCAAACGTCTTTCTGTCGAAAACGTCTCCACTCAGTCTCTAGCAGCTCTTAAAGTTGCTCCTCTCACCTATCAGCCTGGACCTTTGGGAATCTAGAAACTCGTAATCCTGTCGCGAAGGTGTTGATGGTGCCCTACCTTTTTAAAATCTATTTTCTCCTGGTTTTCCAGCGCTTTCAGTTCCCATGGTTAAGGGAAACCAGAGCATCTGCGGTTACAAAAATTTCACCATCTTATCCTGCAGCGCCACCATGCGACTCTGCAGATTTTCAGGTTTTAGATAAATTCCAATACGTTTCAGACAAAATATTAATTTTTCTTGTGTGTTTGTCTATAAATTTCAATTATATTCTCCTCCTATATGCCTATTTTCCGAGTTGCATTTTTGTGATATGTGATGCTATTACCTTTCCATCATCAGCCACAATTTGCTATAGCTGTAGTAGATGTAAGAAGCATATTTAAGATGTAGCCCCTGCCTCAAACGAGTTATGATCTCTCTGTGAAGACATATTAAACAACTAAAGATAGTGAAGAATACTCTTACATGTAATTGACTTAGTAGGCAAGAGATTTTTAGGAAAATTGGAAATGAGAATTAGAGGTCTTAGCTCTCTCCACAACTACTCTTAGAAAAGAGGAATGAGATCATGCACTTGAAAATGAACCTGGTATATGAAAACAGTTGCTTTGGAAAGGGTGGACATTTTGAGCTGCATAAATGGTACGATTTATTTAGGGATACTCAGTAGGAGACTTAGCTGGCAGGAGTAGAAAATAAATGCTCAAAAGTAGTGAGTAAAATAAAACATTTCTGGTTTTTAATCTAAAAACAAGTCTAGTTAAACATTTTTTAAAATATGAACAAATTAGACCTCAGTTTAGTTGTGAAACTGAATTTCATCATTTGCAGACCCAGGCTTTCCAGAGGCACAATTCTAAATATGTTTATATATCTATTAATTAATTAGTTTAGCAGATAGTTATTGAGAATATACTTTGTGCAAGGAATGGTCATAAGTGTTAGGGATAGAAGGGTAAACAGACATAGTTCCTGCTATGCAAGAGGGAGACAGAAAAATGACCATGTATTTTAAATAGAGCACAATGAATGTCATGATAAAGAAAGTTCATGCTACTATAAGGGCATAGATGATGGTCATCTAACCAGAATTTGGAAATAAAAGACAGATTTTTCTGGAGAAAGTATACTCTAAATTGATACATTAAAAATTAATAGGAGTACTTTAAACAAAAATTGGGCATGGGGTAAAATTGTTCAGGAAAACTAAAAACAAGATTGTGCAAATGCAAATAAAGAGAAGTATTTGGAGGAAATAAAATAAAATCAATATGGCTAAGACATAGAGCAAGAGGAGAGAAGTGGTAAGAGTTGAAATTGGAAAGATAAGCAAATATTTTGTAACTATGTCAAAGCATTTGGACTTCATGCCAGTAGAAATGCAGGGTTATTAAAGGGATTATAATTAAAACAGAAAAGTGGCATGATTATGTTTCTACTTTTTAAAAAGATTATCCTGTTTCAGAGTTGCGAATAAATTAGAGAGGAATAAGATTAAAGGTGAGAGATTGATTACAAATGGTTGCAATAATACAAGTAAGAGGAAACATTGGCCTCAACTAGAAATGCAGTGAAGGGGTTGTATTAGAATTATAAAACAATAGGGGATGTGGTGATAAACATAGAAGGAGTGGGGTAGAAAGGCATGAAGGTAAATACACTTTGTCTTCAGGCTTAGGGAACTGAGTGACTGTTGGTTCTATTAACTGATAAACACAGGAAGAGCAGAAGAAAGAGGAAAAGATATGGAGCTGGTGAAGGTATATTTAGTTTTGAGGAAGGGAACAGTTTTAATTTTAAATGGATGAGTTTGAACATCCATATAGACAGTTATATAAATTAGCTTCTATTACATAAATGTAGTTGAGGAAAGACGTTTGGGCTATAGAGTCACATTTGGGATTTATTGGCATAAATGGTGATTAAACCTCTTCAAGAAAGATAATAAGTTGCAGATTAAAAGAAATGTATTTGAATTTGTGACTTCAGATGTTATGTAGTTTTCAGAGACTACCATCTCCAGACAGAGGTCATGGTTATAGGTGACTAAGCTAGAGTAGAAGTGAATGTCATTAGAGATGAAGAAGGCTAGAAACAGAGATAGGTCAAACTCTTGGACCCAGAATTGTTGCAAGGGATGGGCAAAGAGGAAAATTATAAGAAGTCACATTTAAGAGATAAAATGTCTTTACACTACTTATTTCTTGTCATCTGGAATAATTTAAAATTAAACTGATAGCAAGTTGAGTTCATGCTCTCATTTGATGACTCTTACATGCAAAGACCATTTAGGTAGAAAGGTTTGCCAACTTCTTTCAGTACATTAAAGATATCTTACTTTCTATTTTTTTCCATTGCTACTGTTGAGAAACATGGAGCATAGCTGTCAGTCTATCATGTGTTTGAGGGTTCAAGGTCCTTTTCCCATGGCTTTTGAAAAAAAAGATTTCTCTTTTTCTTTGGTTTTCTGAGCTTTGAATATAATGTTTCTAGATATGGATATCTTTTTAAATTTATCCTGTTAGGTTTATTTAGGTCTCTTAAATCTGCTTGTTGAAGTTTTCATCAATTCTGAAGAATTAAAATTATTGTTGCTTTAACTATTGCTTCTGATACAATTTTTCTCTTATCTCCTTGGGCTCTGGTTAAACATATGTTAAACTTTTTTACTTTGTCCTCTGTTTCTAATATTTTCTTCTGTATTTTTTATCTTATCAACTTTCTGACCTACATATTGGATAAATTATATCCTCATCTATCTTTCTCTTCAGTAATTATTTGTTTAGTTGTATCTAATCTTCTATTAAATTTTCTAGTTGGTTTAAAATTTTGATTATTATAGTTTTTCATTTCTAGGAGTTCTATTTTGTTTTCTAATCTGTCAAATTTTATAGTATTTTTCCCTGTACACCTTCAAGTTTAACTTTTATTTCAATTAAAGTGCCTAGCATATTATAGACTGTGTCTGATAATTACAATATTTGAAATGCTTGCAAGTTTATTTTTATGTTCCTTTTTTCTGCTGGCTCTCACTCATAGTGTCATGTTCCCTTGTGTATGCACTTATCTTTGACTGTTTATGTTAAGAACATAAAAAATTAGTTGTATGAATGATTTGAGTCTTAGAGTGAATAAACATTCAAACATTCAAAAAATGGACGACAGAGCGAGACTCCATCTCAAAAAAAAAAAAAAAGCTGTAAGGTCACATTCACATTCGCTATAAGAAGTCAGATTTCAACTGGGTGTGGTGGCTCATGCCTGTAATCCCAGCACTTTCGGAGGCTGAGGCAGGCGGATCACCTGAGGTAGGGAGTTCAAGACCAGCCTGACCAACGTAGAGAAACCCCATGTCTACTTAAAAAAAAAAAAATACAAAATAGCCGGGCGTGGTGGTGCATGCCTGTAATCCCAGCTACTAGGGAGGCTGAGGCAGGAGAATCGCTTAAACTCAGGAGGTGGAGGTTGTAGTGGGCAGAGATCGTGCCATTGCACTCCAGCCTGGGCAACAAGAGCGAAACTCTGTCTCGAAAAAAAAAAAGAAGTTAGATTTCATAAAAGATCTGCATTTGATTCTATCAGTTCCTGGGAGAACTGTCAATGATCACTCTAAATCAAGTTTAAGGCTAAAAATCAAGTTAAAGGCTAAAAATCAAGTTCAAGGCTGAAATTCCCCACAAGGGTTCATCCATTTCCAGTTTACTCTCACTCCAAGGTGTGGCTCTTAGGGATCCATGCTTACTAATAGAGGTTCAAGTTTTCCAGGATTCCCAAGGAAAAAGTAGATTTTGGTCTTGCTTATCTCTCTGGGTTTCTTTTTAACATTAGCTCTAACCTGACAATATATTAATATCTCAATAGCTAATTGTTTTCAGTGAAATCATTGTGCTACATAATTTTTACCAACCTTGTTAAAAATGTAAAGTCTCAGGGATATTGTTGCAACTCAAAATTACAAGTAAACTCTTAGCTTTCATATTCTATGGGCAACTGATTATTTTGGAAGGCTAAGAAATAATAGTATTTTTAAACAACTTCAACTGTTCAGTACTAAATCAATTCTATAATGACATAATGAATTTAAACAATCTCTTGGAAGAGACAACTGCCATTTACATTGGTATTCATTCTCACTTCTTTCTATACGCCTTATTCCCCTATATATACACAAATAGCTTTCCTATATTCTCTCTTCTTTCCCCTCATAATGTGTATTTATATATTTGCATATGTCTATAAATATAAGATATTGTGTATATCACTGTACTATAAATCTTTGTCTCTTTTTTCTTTTAAGATATTTGAGATTTATTCATGTGATTGCATGTCTAGCTAACTCCTTTTGATCACTGCATAATAATCTTTCACTAACATGTTACTCATTTTATCAATTGCTTTACTGATGGATATGTAAGTGGAGTCCCATTCTTCATTTTCCCAGGATGAATATTCTTATATACATCATTTTGTAAAGCTCTATCAGAGTTTTCTGGCTTACACACTCCAATAGAATTGCTGAATTATAGAGTACATATATGTTAAATTTTACTAAATACTATCAGAAAGCTCTCTAAATAGGCTGTACATGTGATTTCCTATTATTCCACTTGATATTACCCAAATCTCTCATCTTTACTAATTTTAGTGTATGTTTCACCAACTAAAAAGGTTGAACTTCATTTAAAGCTATTTTCAGACTTTCTGTTTTCCCTTTTTTTGAATTTCCTTTTCCTTTGTCTTAAAAAAATCCTATTGTCTCTCCTGGCTTTGTTGTTGTTGATTTGCAAGAGTTATTTGAACAATGTAAATATTAATCTTGTCAGTTAAAATACTGCAGGTGGCTTCTCACTGTCATCTGTTAGTTTGTCTGTGCTATCCTTTAATTTTGAGGCAGTAATATTCAACAATTTGTATTTTTCTTTTTTGTGCTTTAAAGCCTTGTTAAGAAATCCAAACCCAAACTAAGATGATATGAATATTTTTACCTAGATTTATTTCATCTCTTCCAATTCAAATATTTCAAATTCACCTATTACATACATACGAAGGTTGTTTTTATATGACATGAGATAGGGATTTTGTTTCTGTATATAGTGAGCCAATCTCCCCAATAACATTTGCTACATAATCTCTCTTCTCCACCAACCCCAGTTATTATGATACCTCCTGTGAGCAAGTTGTCTTATATAAAAGGATCTGACCCTGGATTCTATTCTATCTGGTAGTCTATGAGTCTGTTCCTGAACCGTTCAGATAGATTTACCTACTTCATATTTGTAGTATGTACTAATATCTATAATGTAAGGCATTCCCTCATTTTTCTTTTTAAAAATTATCCTAGCTCTTCATGCAACTTGTTCTTCTATATTAATATTAGAAACCATTTTTAGATCCTTAACTACTTATGATGGATTTCGCTGGAATTGCATTGAATTTATAAATTATTTTGGGAAGCATAGATCTTTATTAAGTAGTTCTATCAAGGAATTAGCATCTGTCTCAATTAACTCAGACATTTAATTATTTCATTTAGTGTTTTATCGACATCATTCACTTTTCCATAAAGGTTTTCTGACTTCTTTGTTAGCCTAATTTCTAGAAACATTATAGTTTCAATACTATGTAAAATTTTCATTTATAATTGATAATACTGAGGTTAAAAAACACTACTTTTATTTCTCTTTCCATTTCACTTTTTTCTACCTTATTCTAGTCTTTCTCTTTCTTTAGTTTTTACTTACTTCAGTTTTTACATTAGCAGTGACTTTTAAGAGCACAATTTTGCCTCTTATGACTCTGAGAGAAAAAGGGGACCCAAATATTCTTTTCAGGATTTTATTGTTTAAATGTCAATTTTAAGAAATCCACACAACAAATAATTACTTGTTACAATGAAAAATAAAATCAGTGAAAATTGCATGAAGTAGAGGGAAGAAATCTAAGGAAACTGGGATTTGTTTCACCTATTTCACAATGGCAAGTGAAATTCCATTTTACTACATCATCTGGTCTATGATAGTATTTAATCTTGTAACAGCAATTTCAGAAATGTATATGCACACTAGCCCTATATCCATACTACATTCTAGTTATCAAAATCTCTATCTATAATCTTCTATAGAACTTTCTTTTAGAGCTGAGATATAATATGTTACATGATGAGGCATCTATAAACCATAAATGCCTACCCATTCCTTCTTTGTAGGCATCTGAGAGAGGCCACGAAGTATTAATGATGTTTTATATTTACTCAATAATTAATAGGAAAGTGAAACTAAATCATTTTCTTTAACAGTTTGAATCTTCATTTAAATTTCTTATGAAGTTCTTGCTTTGTACTCATCTGATGGAAGGCTATTTTACCCAGGATAAAACCCTAAATTATTTTCTGCTTTAGTAATAAACAACACAAAATTTAAGCTAGTAAACACGATGTATTTAAAGAAAATTAGGCCGGGCGTAATGGCTCATGCCTATAATCCTAGCACTTCCGGAGGCCAAAGCAGGTGGATCACTTGAGTTCAGGAGTTCGAGACTAGCCTGGGCCACATGGCAAAACTCCATCTCTACCACATATACAAAAATTTAGCTAGGCATCGTGGTGGGTGCCTGTAGTTCAAGCTGTTTAGTAGGCCGAAGCAGGAGGATTACCTGAGCCCAGAATGTCGAGGCTGCAGTGAGCCAAGATCCTGCCACTACACTCTGGCCTGGACAACGAAGTGAGACTTTGTCTCAAAAAACTAGCTAAGGCGGGCAGATCGTTTGAGCCAAGGAGTTCCAGACCAGACTGGGAAACATGGCAAGATTCCATCTGTACAAAAAAAATACAAAAGAATTAGCCAGGCCGCGGTGGCCTGTGCCAGTGGTCCCAGATACTCAGGAGGCTGAGGCAGGAGAATCACCTGAACCCAGGAAGTCAAGGCTGCAGTGAGCCATGATGGTGCCACTGCATTCCAGCCAGGTCAATGGAATGAGACCCTGTCTCAAAAAACATAAATAAATAAAATTAAATTAAGAAAACTAAAGAGCGACAGCAAGGCCCAGAGCATTGTAAGACTCTTCCTCCACCACAGGATTGTCAACAAAAGTAGTTACAGAAAAAATTACTTAAGAAATTAATAATTTCCAATGTGACCACTTAAGTTTCATCATAAAGTAAATATTTGAAAAACTAATAAGGTTCTCCAGGACTGAAAATGGAGGGATAGCATCTTTTTTACCTTTTCTAAAGAACATTTTCAGAGAGAATAGTGTGATAAATGCACTACATTTTCGACCCAGATTCAGCAACACTTTTTATTTTTACTTTATGTTTTGATGGTCTCTAAAGTTACATATATAATGACATTAGCTCTTAATACTTTAGTTTGCATATCCAAATAATTAAGAATATTGTCTTGCATAATACCATTATCACAGTAAAAATAGCAATAACTCCATTAATATAACATTTTGACCAAATAAATGAAAAACCAGAAAACACAGATTACATTTCTATGTCATTATAGCCACTAATAAAGATTTTTAAAGAAACTGTGAGAAAAACAAGAGCTATAATCATGCATGCAACTACAGTACAACCAAGAATCCACAAAAGATTATGCAAAAAGTACCATCAGCTTGCCAAGAATAACTAAAAATTAGAAATTTAAAATAGTTTTATTGAATGTTAAATCCAAAGCTATTTCGAAAGTTCTCGATTTCCCCCATATTCTTACCAGTGTCATGAACTTGACAATTGGGGATAATCGGCTTCAGAAATTTGAACTCATTTGTCCCGGAACCTCCCGTCAGACACACCTCGTATTGGTAGCTCTGGGACAGGGTCCCGGTGCCGCTCACGTCCACCAGATGTCCTGGAAAAGGGCCCTCGGGCACCGAGCAGCGACCCACCGAGGCCTCCCTGCTCCTCCTGCACAGCCGCACCGCCACGAACAGGAGCACCGAGAGGAGGAAGAGCGACGACACCGAGGCCAACGCCACCACCAGGTAGACGGTGAGCGAGTCGGCCTGGGCCTGGGTCGGGGCCGCCTCCGGGAGCGGCAGGTAGGGCTGGGAGAAGCCGTCCACCAGGAGCACGTGCAGCGTTGCGGTGGCCGAGCGCGGAGGCTCGCCATTGTCCTTCACCAGCACCACCAGCCTGTGCTTGGCCACGTCGCGCTCGCTCAGCAGCCTGGCGGTGCGCACCTCGCCATTGTGCGCCCACACGCCGAACAACCCGGGCTCCGTGGCCTTGAGCAGCTGGTACGACAGCCAGGCGTTCCGGCCCGAGTCGCCGTCCACCGCCACCACCTTGGTCACCAGGTAGCCCGGCTCGGCCCCTCGGGGCACCAGTTCGGTGCAGGGCGTGGAGCTGTTCTGCAGCGGGTACAGCACGAAGGGCGAGTTGTCGTTGGCGTCCAGCACCAGCACGCGCACCAGCGCCTCGCTGCTCAGCGCCGGGGACCCGCGGTCTGTGGCGCCCACGTGGAACTCGAACTCCTGCAGGGCCTCGTAGTCCAGCGACCTGAGGGCGAACAGGTGGCCGTTGTCCGCGTTGATGGAGACCAGGGAGGCGAGGGGCAGGTGCGGGTCCTGGGGCGGCAGCAGCGAGTAGGTGACCTGGGCGTTGGTGCCTGAGTCTCTGTCTGTGGCGCTGATGCTGCCGATGTGCAGGGCGGGGCTGTTGTTCTCGTGGACGAACAGGGTGTAGGAGGTTTGGGTGAAGATGGGGGCGTTGTCATTGACGTCAGAGACCAGCACGGTTATGTTGTACTCGGTTTTCAGCCTGGGTGTCCCCAAGTCTGTGACGGTGATCGTGATGTTGTACTCGGCTTGGCTCTCTCTGTCCAGTGCTTTTTCAGAAACTAGAGTGAAAAAGTTCTTGAAGGTCGGTTTCAGGAAAAAAGGGAGGTTATCTTGAATAGAGCAAATCATCCTCCCATTGTCTCCAGAGTCTTGGTCCAGGATACTAAAAAGAGCTACTAGGGTCTCTGAGGCATTCTCTGGAATTCTCTTTGTAATCGACGATATGGTTACTTCTGGTGGGTTGTCGTTTATATCCATAACTTTAACTAGAAGGGTGCATTTTCCTGAAAGACCTCCACCATCTGTTGCCTGAATATTTATAGTGTAGGACTGTATTACTTCAAAATCCAGGGGTGATCTCAAATTAACTTCCCCAGATATTGGATTAATTTCAAATGTTTTACGAATATCTTCTGATGCATGGAAAAATGTGTAAGATATTTTTCCATAGTTTCCTGCATCCAGATCCTTAGCTGAGATGGTGGCAATCCAGGAGCCAAGGGGTCTATCCTCGGGGACTTGCACCTCATAGAGACTCTGAGGAAACTCAGGGGCATTATCATTGATGTCCAACACCTTAATGAGAACCAAAGTTGTCCCAGACTTGGGCGGGGATCCACCATCCACGGCTGTGACTGTTAATCTGAGTTCAGCTTCCTGTTCATAATCTAAAGCTCTATCTAGGACCAGCTCTGGGTATATCATTCTGTCACTACTGTCTGGAATTTTAATGTAGAAGTGAGAATTGGGGCTAATTGTGTAGTTTTGGAGACTGTTGCTTCCGACATCCAAATCTTGAGCACTCTCCATTAGAAATGTAGTTCCAATAGTGGTACCTTCTGATATTTTAATAAGTATTTCCTTGTCTAGGAATGTAGGGGAGTGATCATTTATGTCTTTGACACGCAGCTCAACCCGAAAAAACTGTAAAGGGTTTTCCAAAACCACCTGAAAATGCAGCACACAGGGCTCGGTGGAGCCACACAGCTCATCTCGGTCTAGTTTCTCATTTAGGAGCAAATCCCCAGTCAGCAAATCAAGGTGCAAATACTTTTTATTATCATCAGACACTACCCGGGCTTCACGTGAAGACAGCTCCTCCACCCCCAGCCCTAGGTCCCTCGCTAGATTAGCCACAAAAGAGCCAATTTCTGTTTCCTCTGCCACAGAATAGTGTGCAGATTCAGTACCTGCCCGAGACAATCCCAGCAAAACAAGGAATATTAGAACTTGCCTTTTTCGCAGATCGAGTGCCCCTCTGATCTCCATGGTTCCTTTAGGCAATCTCTTGTGGAAAAATTGAAGCTCAGCCCTAATTTTGGAAGCTGAAGCTCTGGTTTTTAATAGGAACCCCCTGGAGAGTGCATCCTCCAGCAGCTCTGTAGGCGAAGCTCCTTTCATGCCTGTCTTTTCAGTGGGTTGGATGCTTTCTGTTCTCCTGAATAGCGAAGCTCACCCTGCCAGCCTATGTACTGTTTTCGTCTTATCCTGTAGCGCCACCATGTGTCTCCATGTTTTTTTCATTAAAAAAGTTTTCCTCTTTGAACAAGTAATTCATAAATGCATCCAGAACATTCGAAACAAATCCCAGACATCATTTTTTTACCTTTAAATACTTCACTAAGTATTTTTAATAGACAAGGCCTTCTAAAAGATAATTGTAATATAACGTTCACAATCAACAACTTGAGCAATAATTCCTCGACATAATTTATACTGCATTTGGTTTTCCCCAGTTCTCTCCAAAATGTCCCTTGCCGTTGGTTGGTTTGAATTTGAATCCAGAAAAGGTCCATACACTGCATTATCACTGTTTTGAATGCTTGACACTAAAGGATCTGTTAAAATATTCTGAACTGAAGAAATAATTTTTTATTTAAGCCATTTCTCGAGTAATTACAAATATATTCTCTTCTTCACTCTTGTAAATACTTGTTGTCAGCTATAGTTGGTAATGTCATTACTTTTTTCACTTTTATATTTTAAAAATATAAAGAAGGACATGGCACAAATAAGTTAGAGATAATTCTTGCTCTTCTGGAGCTCACAAGCTAGAAAAATTGGCAGACAAGTAAATAAAGTATGTCATGTATGCATTTATAAAAAGTAATATAGAAATACCTAGAAAGGACCTCTTGTACCTAGGAGGCTGCACACCTTAGTGCTAAGGAATATGGGATCTGGAACCAAATTATCAATATTAGAATCCTGATTATGTAACTCACTATCTATAAGCTCGGGCAAGTTATAGATATCTTTGTTTCCTCACCTGTAAAATGGGGTAATAATAATATTTGCCTATGATTATTATCGTAGGCATCTAATTAATTAATATTTACAAGGTGGTTTGTAAGTGCTGGTTAAGTGTCTGTCAAAAATAAAATAATTAAGATCGAAGTCGGACTTGGGACATCAGTGAAAGCTTTCCTGAGGTAATGAAAAATACATTGTGATCTGAAGGAACTAGCAGGAGAAGGAGGAATATTTCAGATGGGCATTTTGAGGAACACAGATAAGTGAAGTATGCCTTGGACTTTAAAAACTATGGAAGGGGAGGGTCTAACAATGAAATTAGGGTTAAAAGCATGGTGAGAACATGAATCATTATACAGGTCATATCATGCATTCTTGAATTTATCCTAAAGGTAATTCAAGTACAAAGATGGGTTTTAAACATCTGATTAACATGATTACATCTGCATTTAAAAAAATCAGTTTGGCTGCATTATGGAGAATTAATTTCAGGGGGAATGACTGGAGAATCAAGGAGATCAGATAAGAGATGATGATAGTCTGGATGAGGATAATGCCAGTGTGGATGGAGAGAAGAGGAATGAGTAGAAATGTATGAGGAGATGAAATATTTTCAACTGTTGGTTGATAGGTTGCATGGGGAGAAAAAGGGGAAAGACTCAGAGATGATATCACACCTCTGGACTGGGCAACTGGATGACTAGTGGTGTCATTCACTAGGACAGGGAATGTTAAAAAACATAATTGGGGTGGAAAAAGATGAAGTGTTCAGTTTTGAACATGCTGATATTGAGGTAAGTGCCTGTAGGATGTGTGTTTGTGTGGTGGTGGGGTGTGTGTGTGTGTGTTTGCATATAACCAAAGCATAGGAAATAAATCTGGGCTGGCAATATGAACTTTGGTGTGTGTGTATATATATATATATAGAGAGAGAGAGAGAGAGAGAGCATATATAGAGAGCATATATATAGAGCATATATATATAGCATTCATGATTTCAATCACCGTATATATATATATACCATGAATGCTCTAGGATAACCAAGCAAAAGTGTGTCAAATCAGTATAAAGGAGGCTTGGCACAGAACTCTGAGAAACATCTTCATTTAGAGGAGACAGGGCAAGAAGTATATTTGAAAAGATAAAGAAGGCTCAGAGTTCAAAATCATGAAATCAAAAGCAAATAGCATTTTAAGGAGATGAGGAAGATCAATGGCTGCAAATGCTTCAGAAAAGTCAAGAAAAATAAGTATGACAATTATCCATTGGGCTTAAAAAGATGGTCATTGTGGAGGATTCTGATAGATGTCTGACAAAATCTGTTTTCCCTTGCTTCTATAGTAATAGAACTGTACCCAGGTACGTGGCCATGAAAGTAGATTGCCCATCCCAGCCTCCCTTGTATTTGAGTGTGGGCAGTGACCCAGCTACAGCCATGCAGATTATATTACCATAGGGACTGTTGAAGAAATTACTTGAAAGAAAATTTGGTTTCAGAGGGACTGTGAGGATGAAAGCTGCCCTACCTACCTAATAATTTTTACACTGGTACTGTCATGTGAAAAAGAGAGACATGTTTACAAGCCACCGTGTCATTGCATCACATTGGTTCCACAATATAATCTTAACTTATATGGAAATCTTTGATAACATTTGCAATAGCAGTTTCAGTAGAATGATTGTGATGAAAATTAGATTGTACTTCGGTGCAAAGTGAGGGATGAGGAGGCAAAAATGAGGTAGATGGTTCTTTCAACAATTTTTTTTTTTTTTTGAGACAGGGTCTCAGTCTGTCACCCGGGCTCACTGGCTCACTGCAGCCAGGCTCTCAAGAAATTTGTAAAGAATGAAAAGGCTGTAAAAAGGAATAAGAAATACATTGGTATCTGGAGAAGAATTCAGACTCAGAGAGTATTTTAAAGACTAGAGAAACTTGAATATCTTTAAAACGCCAATGTTCAGTAGGGAAGGAGAAAATTAAGATACAGAAGGGATAACGCAAGTCCCCTGGAAAGGTTGTTAAAGATGAGATCCAGGCAATGTATGAAGGGATTGGATTTAGACCAGTGGGAGGGACCTCAGCAGGTGAAAAGTATAGATACAGATGCTGCTAAAGCTGTGGAGTAGGGGACAGGAAAATGAATTTCTAGCTGATGGATTCTATTTTCTCAATAAGGTATTAGGCAAGTTCATCTGATAAAAGGGGGTATCTAAGTGGTAGGGTAAGAAGTTTAAAGTAAGTTACGTAGGTTTAAAATAGTTGTTGTGGAGCATAGAAGAGAAAGCTCATTAGAAAAATTATAAAAGGAGTTCTTGGTCTCAGAAGCCCAATTAGGTTTGAATATTATACATTTATAGTGGCAGTGGTATTGCTAATTTTGTAAGTTTGGTCTTATAGAGTGCAGCACCCCATGTGTAAGAGAGGAGGAGGACTATATTCATCTGGGCTGGAGTTTCATCAGGTGGTTTTAGTGAAGGAAAATTGAACAAGGGAATTGAGAATATGGGCGTGAGAGCAACTGGGAGTGGTAAACCAGGAAATCAGCTGGATAAGAAGGAAATTAAAACAGGAGCGTTTGATAGGTAGTATCAGCATCATGGAATGGAGCTCCTGATAAGGTCAAAGACAAGATGTGATAGAAACAGCAGAATGAGAAGGTTGTAGGCATAGACAATTGTGCTCTCAGAGGGAGATAGCTGAAATTATTATATCATAGAACAGTTTCTTGGTGGGGGAAAAAGTACAATATGTAGCCAGGGCATTAATGACTGAATAACAGGAGTAGAGGTAAAGACTTAGGGACTGAGAGGCCATGTTGTTAGATTAATCAGTGGACCCAGGAGTGGTGGTAGAACTTGAAACAGAAAGATAAAGAGAACAATGTGTTTGTAAGATAAAATGTCCTATGTCCCTTTTCCCTCCCATACTATTGCCTAAATAAAAAAAAAAATACTGTTACTTGGTTTTTATTGTAAGGGTTTTCAGGAGAATCCATTCTGTAAGACTGGGCCATCTCTTGTGTCTCTATTTTCTAAGTGTCCTTTAACCCCCGCTAGATATAAAATTGTGTTCTAAGTTACTTACAACCTATAGTTCTTTCATATAAAATTGGCTGATACAGCTTGATTCCTATGCACTGTTTTAAGTATAACTATAAATGAGGTCTTTGAAGCATATGAGCAAAATTCATTTTTGGCAATACATTCTAGGAGAATTGGTTGGTTATATGTATCTGGGCATTTGAGTTACTGAATGCCTGGTCACTCTTTAGAGCCAGGAAACTCATAGTTCTTTTTATAAAGAGAGGGGTCCTGCTGCTCACATATCTAGAAAAACTGGAAGTAATAGGACAAGTACTTGGCCCTTTTCTCCACTGTTGCACTAGCGAGATTTTCTGTCTGAGTTGTTTGAACTACTCTTTCCCACTCCACCAGTAGATATGAGAAGATCACAGGGAAGCTGCTAGAATAACTCCCACCTTTGTAGGCCAGGAGTTCAACAGCCTGGGCAACATGATGAGAACTCATCTCTACAAAATTTTTTAAAAAAGAGCTGGGGGTGCTACTCGGGAGAGGCAGGAGAATGGCGGGAACCCAGGAGGCAGAGCTTGCAGTGAGCCGAGATCGCGCCACTGCACTCCTGCCTGGGTGACAGAGTGAGACTCCGCCTCAAAAACAAAAGAAAACAAAACAAAACAACAAACAAACAAACAAAAATAGCTGGGGGTGGTGGCATGTGCCTGTGGTCCCAGCTACTTGGGAGGCTGCGGCAGGAGGATTGCTTGAGTCCAGGAGGTCAAGGCTTCAGTGAGCTATGATTGCACCACTGCACTCCAGCCTAGGTGACTGAGACCCTGTCTCTAAAAAATAAACAAAGAAAGAAAAAAGAAAAGAATAATTACTCAGTTGACACAGCTCAACAGAACCGGTAGTGAAATCTTAGCAAGAAGTATAAACATTAGGTTGTCTTAGATATGCTATTAAAAGAGATTGAACTTCTTGGCGTTATCAACTGACTAATATCCAGTCCCTCTACAATGTTAAGATAAAGTTTTAAAATATACTCAAGAAGCAGTTGAGGCCAGGTGCTCATACCTGTAATCATAGCACTTTGGGAGGCTGAGGCAGGCAGATTGCTTGAGCTCAGGAGTTCAAGACCAGTCTGGGAAATATGATGAAACCTTGTTTCTACTAAAAATGCAAAAATTAGTGGGTGTGGTGGCCTGGGCCTGTAGTCCTGGGTACTAGGGAGGCTGAGGTGGGAGGATCACTTGAGCCCAGGAGGTGGAGGTTGCAGTAAGTGGAGATAACACCACTGCACTCCAGCCTGGGTGACAGAACAGGACGCTGTCTCAAAAAATAAAATAAGAGAAGCAACTGAGTCTGGTCTGTGGCACTGGAAGTAGTCCTTTTACTCATCCCCACGAACTTCCTCTTTTCCATGCCTTCTCTCTCTCTCATACACACGCTTGTTTTGCCTCTATACTTTTACTCATTTTGTTATTCTATATTTTTCTCCCACAACATAGACTTTAGACTTTTTGATAAAAGTCATGGAAAATCTCCTTCTCCAACCTTGAAGTCTTTTTCTTGCATAGTGTGTCAGATCCTTAAAGGTAAGAGTGGTTTAACATGAGACAAAGCTACTCCCCTACAATGGTTTGGAAAATTTTTTTAAATTAGAACCCTAAGGGACTATCTTTTGATACTATCAATGTTCAACATCTGGTATACTTTTATACGTCTGAGAAAAGTGGTTTTCAAACTTTGGGTTACTACCCATTAGTATACCATGAAATAAGTTCAGTGGATCATGACCACATTTGAAAATTGAATAGAATGAAATATATAGGTAATTTCAAATTATGTCATAAAAAGACTAAGCATTGTTCACAAGCATTTCTTTCTATTAAGCTTGTGTGTTTCAAAATATGTAAGATATAATCTTAATTATTGGTTGCAGTAAAAAAAGTTTGAAAAATAGTTTCTGGTGTATATACATTAAATTATATGATGGTACAGGCAAAAATTTTTACACATTAACACACAACTCCAATTTATGCTATACAAATTATTATTTGGGCACAGGCTTCTGCATTCAACTAGATTGCATTAGAGCATTGTGACATTAATTAAAAAATTATAGCTTCATATTCCCAGATTCTGTGATTGGCCACAGTATTAACGTGCCGGCACAATCCTCTCCAGGATGAATGAGGAAAGGATACTAAGAAACTGGTCTTCTGACCCTTTCGAATCAAGTGATAACACTTGGAGTTGTATCATAGGATATAGGTTTTCTGGTTTATTTTTGAAAGCAAAAATCTATTTAAAGGTTAACTAAAAATGCACTGGATTTAAAAAAAGAAAAATGATATGTCTGAATAGCAATCATTATTTTAAGACTGAAAAAAAGAGAATCAAATGAAGAAATGCTGGAAAATTTGAATCATTTCCAAATTGCTCTATTTAATTTTACCATAAGCATAATAGTGGGTGAAGTTCAACTAAAGATAGGGGCATGAAAAAAATGTGATTTGGTTTGCTCTTTAGGGAGGCAAATTAATTACAAATTAAGACCATCTAGGTTAAAGAATGAATTGCCATCTTTTAAGAACCAGGAATAAAGGTAAATGTTCACTTTAAAGCAAAGGGAGAAAGAACATGAGAAAAATCGAGAGTAAATCAGTACAATTTTAAATACACACAAATTGGGGGAAATAAACATTGGCATAGAAATGCCACAAAATTAAATACCTATGGAATATAAAAGTCGACTATGGTCACTGAATATTGAACCCAAAGTTATTGCGGAAGGTAGAATTTCCCTGTATTTCTTTCCCAGGGCACTGGGGAGGGAAGTTGGGGATAATAGGCTTTAGGAACTTGAACTCATTTGTCCCCCACCCTCCTGCCAGACACACCTCATACTGGTAGTTCTGAGATAGGGTCTCGGTGCCGCTCACGTCCACCAGATGCCCTGGAAGGGGGCCCTCGGGCACCAAGCAGCGACCCACTGAGGCCGCCCTGCTCCTCCTGCACAGCCGCAACACTACGAACAGGAGTACTGAAAAGAGGAAGAGAGACGACACCGAGGCCAACGCCACCACCAGGTAGACGGTGAGCGAGTCGGCCTGGGCCTGGGCCGGGGCCGTCTCAGGGAGAGGCAGGTAGGGCTGGGAGAAGCCGTCCACCAGGAGCACGTGCAGCGTGGCGGTGGAAGAGCGCGAAGGCTCGCCATTGTCCTTCACCAGCACCACCAGCCTGTGCTTGGCCGCGTCGCGCTCGCTCAGCAGCCTGGCGGTGCGCACCTCGCCATTGTGCGCCCACACACCGAACAGCCCGGGCTCCGTGGCCTTGAGGAGCTGATACGACAGCCAGGCGTTCTGGCCCGAGTCGCCGTCCACCGCCACCACCTTGGTCACCAGGTAGCCCGGCTCGGCCGCCCGGGGCACCAGGTCGGTGCAGGGCGCGGAGCTGTTCTGCAGCGGGTACAGCACGAAGGGCGAGTTGTCGTTGGCGTCCAGCACCAGCACGCGCACCAGCGCCTCGCTGCTCAGCGCTGGGGACCCGTGGTCTGTGGCGCCCACGCGGAACTCGAACGCCTGCAGGGCCTCGTAGTCCAAAGACCGGAGGGCGAACAGGTGGCCGTTGTCCGCGTTGATGGAGACCAGGGAGGCGAGGGGCAGGTGCGGGTCCTGGGGCGGCAGCAGCGAGTAGGTGACCTGGGCGTTGGTGCCTGAGTCTCTGTCTGTGGCGCTGACACTGCCGATGTGCAGGGCGGGGCTGTTGTTCTCGCGGACGAACAGGGTGTAGGAGGTTTGGGTGAAAGCGGGGGCGTTATCATTGACATCTGATATCTGCACTGTTATGTTGTGCTGCGTTTTCAGCCTTGGAGTCCCCATATCTGTGACGGTGAGGGTGATATTATATTCAGCCCTTGCTTCTCTGTCGAGTGCTCTCTCCGTTACCAAGCTGTAAAAGTTCTTGACTGAAGGTTTTAGAAGAAAGGGAAGGTCTTCCTGAATGGAGGAAATCGTCTTCCCATTGTTTCCGGAGTCAGGATCTGAAACGCTGAAAACAGCAACTACTATCTCAGGCGAGTTCTCTGGGATGGGGCTGGTGAGTGCAGACATGGTCACCTGTGGGGGATTGTCATTCACATCCACCACTTGCAGGAGAAGAGTGCACTTTCCTGAAAGACCTCCCCCATCTGTGGCTTTGATGTCCACTTCATAAGACGTAACCGTTTCGAAATCTACTTGTTTACTCAGTCGAATTTCCCCTGTCATAGGATTTACCTCCAAAGTTTTACTAATATCCTCTGAAGGCTGAAAGAGTGTGTATGATATTTTCCCATTGGCTCCGCTGTCTAAATCCCTGGCGGAGACAGTGGCAACCAGGGAGCCAAGAGGGCTGTTCTCTGGAATCTGAGCTTTGTAGATGGGCTGCTCAAACTCAGGGGCGTTATCATTGATGTCCACCACTTCAATGCGGACCTGAGCAGTTCCAGATCGCGATGGAGAGCCGCCATCCAGCGCTGTCAGGGTTAATTTTAGTTGAGGCTCCTCCTCCCTATCCAGCTCTTTATCCAACACTAGCTCAGGATATTTCCTGCCATCATTGCGTTCTCTGGTTAGAACCCCAAAATGGGAATTTGGGCTGATTTTATAGTTTTGAACATTATTGCTTCCTACGTCCAAGTCCAAAGCATGATTGAGAGGGAACTCAGTTCCTGGAGGACTGTTTTCAGGTATTTTTAGAATCATTTCCTTCTCAGTGAACATGGGAGAATAGTCATTTATATCTATCACCCTCAGTTCAGCCTGAAATATTTCTAAAGGTTTTTCCATTAACACTTGGAAATGTAGTATGCAAGGCTCAGTGGGACCGCATAGCTCCTCTCGATCTAGCTTCTCATTTATGAGCAAATCCCCAGTTTGAACCTTGAGCTGCAAATGCTGTTTGTTCCCCTGGGAAATGATCCTGGCCTTGCGGGTGGACATCTCTGTCAACCCCAACCCCAGGTCTTTTCCTAGGTTTGCCACAAAAGAGCCTCTCTCCGTTTCTTCCACTACGGAATAGGACCCCAACTCGGCGCCCGCCCCAGACAAGCTCAGCAAAACAAAGAAAACAAGGACTTGCCTTTGTCTCCTATTGTGCATCCATCCAATCTCCATTGCTTTTTCTTGAAAAGTTGGTTCACAGAAGCTTCATGTATCCCCAGGATCCTAGTAGCACGGTTTTGCACTCCAGAATGTCAGAACCAAGCAGCCCAATGCTGTCTTAAAGAGGTTTCACACTCGTGTTTGCTCTGGCTCAGCTATTCTTTTGCTTCCAGGCTTTGGGAAACCGTTTGCTGGATCCTGGAGCTGCGCAGGCAATTCTATGTTCCGTCATCTTAACCTGCAGCGCCACCACGCGTTCTCACTGAGTCTTTTATTCTGGTTGAATATTGGAGGCAAAATACTTCTAAATGTACTGAATAGACTATGTAATATAAAACACTGAGTTCTATTTCATGTGACTTTCGTGTGTACAGATGGAGCTCTGTGATGTTGTACAGGGAGGAGTACAAAGAGAAGACTGTCATTTATGTTATTGACTGTTTAATGCCGTTGAGATTAATGATTAAATAAAATTCAATGAACATTTAACCAGAGATAGAATATACACTTAGGAGCAAAATGTTTCTGAAGTAACATGAGAACAGTTTCACAAGTACATCTTTTTCATGGTACCTATATAGACACTATGAGTAGACACTGCAAAATTGCAATCAGTGGTAGTTCTAAAGAGTATTTAACAATTACTTTATTAAAGAATAAATTACTTCCTTTTCTTTCTGACACCTAACCCTGAGAACTGTGAGTTTTTACAACTTTCAAGTTATTGGAAAATTCATTCCCAAACAGGCAAATCTCAAGGTTGGGTCTGCTACACTTTTGGATTCCCCCCACCCTTTTTTCATTTCAATGGCTTTTAATATATTCAGAGGTGTGCATCCGCCATCACAATTTTAAAACATTTTCATCTCAAGAGAAACCTTACCTCTTTTAATTATCACCATACCCCTTCTCCCATCCCACTTATAAACGTGTGTGTGGGTGTGTGTGTGTGTGTGTGTGTAGGTTAACCGAAAAAGACTGAAGAAAGAGAATAAGAAATTCAAGAAATGCAACTATAGGTTAACTCTACTTCCTACTTAGACTCATTTCTTTAATAATGGATATGGCATGTAGAGAAGGTACAGGACTATAAATCAGGTTAATTCGCTCATCATAAAGTTCATTTGTAGTATCTGTCCCAGCATACTTAGAGCTTCGATAAGAACATGGGTATATTTGTGCAGAGTAGTATAGACAAACTATAAACTAAAACTTGTATTTTCACATGAGAGTTTAGTTCATGGAGTAGGAGTAGGAATAACATAAATTTCATTTCCTTAGTTAGAAAAACAATGCTATCAGTTAATGCCTGACCATATAGCATATTGGTTAGACTTAGATTATATTTCAAATTTTTACCTTTATTACTTCAGAATTATAAGAAAGTTAATCGTTTTTTGCCAGGGGGATGAGGTCTCACTCTGTCACCCAGCCTGGAGTGCAATGGCACAATCTTGGCTCACTGCAGTCTCTGTCTCCTGGGCTCAGGGGATCCTCTTACCTCAGCCTCCTGAGTAGCTGGGACTACAGGTTCACAATCACACCTGGCTACTTTTTGTATTTTTGTTAGTGTCAGTGTTTTGCCCCATTGCCCAGGCTGGTCTCGAACTACTGAGCTCAAAGGGTTCAGCTTGCCTCAGCCTCTCAAAATGTTGTGATTACAGGTGTGAGCCACTGCTCACAGCCAAGTTACCTTTCTAAGCCTCAGTTTTCTCATATTTAAAAAAGGGGATAATATGTCAACTCCCTTAGGATATGGGGAAACATTTAAAAGGCAATAAATGTAAAACATTCTCTACACCACTTTTAACTAAATTTTAGCTAGATTAGAAATAAAAAAATAAAGGCTTAAAAAGATCAATTACATTAATTTCTTCACTTCAGATCTGTGCATTTTACTACGTACATTTTAATTAAAAGTGCACTGTTAAAGAATTATGATTAGAGTCCACTGGATATACTAATGAAGAGAAAATGAGTATCATTTTTTAAAACAGTGAAAACAAGACAAATACTATGGGCAAATTTAGTGTAATTTAAAATTTATGCTATGTTGACAGAAAACCATTACTTTGAATTGATCATAAAAATTAAAATGTATAATATGAAAACAATTACTTTAACTGAAGGCTGAAACCAAAGCCATCCCTAAAGTTAGAGTTTTCTTCCATTTCTGGCCCAAAAGAATGGCCCTGAATATTAGGTAATACTGGTTTCAGGAACTGGAACTCATTCGTCCCTGAGCCTCCCGCCAGGCACACCTCGTACTGATAGTTCTGAGACAGGCTCCCGGTGCCGCTCACGTCCACAAGATGCCCTGGAAAGGGGCCCTCAGGCACCGAGCAGCGACCCACTGAGGCCGCCTTGCTCCTCCTGCACAGCCGCACCGCCACGAACAGGAGCACCGAGAAGAGGAAGAGCAAAGACACCGAGGCCAACGCCACCACCAGGTAGACGGTGAACGAGTCGGCCTGGGCCTGGGCCGGGGCCGCCTCCGGGAGCGGCAGGTAGGGCTGGGAGAAGCCGTCCACCAGGAGCACGTGCAGCGTGGCGGTGGCCGAGCGCGGAGGCTCGCCATTGTCCTTGACCAGCACCACCAGCCTGTGCTTGGCCACGTCGCGCTCGCTCAGCAGCCTGGCGGTGCGCACCTCGCCATTGTGCGCCCACACGCCGAACAGCCCGGGCTCCGTGGCCTTGAGCAGCTGGTACGACAGCCATGCGTTCTGGCCCGAGTCGCCGTCCACCGCCACCACCTTGGTCACTAGGTAGCCCAGCTCGGCCGCCCGGGGCACCAGCTCGGTGCAGGGCGCGGAGCTGTTCTGCAGCGGGTACAGCACGAAGGGCGAGTTGTCGTTGGCGTCCAGCACCCGCACGCGCACCAGCGCCTCGCTGCTCAGCGCCGGGGAGCCGCGGTCTGTGGCGCCCACGCGAAACTCGAAAGCCTGCAGGGCCTCGTAGTCCAGCGAGATGAGGGCAAACAAGTGGCCGTTGTCCGCGTTGATGGAGACCAGGGAGGCGAGGGGCAGGTGCGGGTCCTGGGGCGGCAACAGCGAGTAGGTGACCTGGGCGTTGGTGCCTGAGTCTCTGTCTGTGGCGCTGACGCTGCCGATGTGCAGGGCGGGGCTGTTGTTCTCGCGGACGAACAGGGTGTAGGAGGTTTGGGTGAAGGTGGGGGCGTTGTCATTGACGTCCGAGACCAGCACGGTCATGTTGAGGTGTGTTGTCAGCCTGGGTGTCCCCAAGTCAGTGATGGTGATAGTGACGTTGTACTCGGCTCTGCTTTCTCTGTCTAGTGGTGTCTCTGTTAGTAGGGTGTAAAAGTTCCCCACAGAAGATTTCAGGAGGAAGGGTAGATCCTCCTGAATGGAGCAACTTATTTTCCCATTTTCTCCTGAATCAAGATCTGAAACACTGAAAAGTGCAACCACAGTTTCAGGCTGGTTCTCAGGTATTGGGCTGGTAAATGCAGACATGGTAACTTCTGGGGCATGGTCATTCACATCCATCACTTGAATCAGAACGGTGCATTTTCCAGAAAAGCCTCCAGCATCTCTCGCCTCGATATTGACTTCATAGGACTGAAATTTTTCGAAATCAAGTTGTTTTCTTAGTCGAATTTCTCCTGTCAAGAAATCGACCTTAAAAGTTTTGCTTATCTCATCTGAAGCTTGGAAAAGTGAATAGGAAATCTCTCCATTGACTCCTGTGTCTACATCCGTGGCAGAGACCTTCACAACCAGGAAGCCTACTGGACTGTCCTCAGAGATCTGCACCCTGTAGAAAGGCTGCTCAAATTCAGGAGCATTATCGTTGACATCCACAACTTCAATGTAGACCTGAGCAGTGCCAGATCTGGGCGGAGAGCCACCATCCAGTGCTGTGAGTGTTAACCTGAGCTCAGCTTCTTCCTCTCGGTCCAGCGCTTTGTCCAGCACCAGCTCTGGATATTTCCTTCCATCACTGCGTTTGCGGGTGAGGACCCGAAAATAGGAGTTGGGGCTGATTATATAGTTCTCAATATTGTTTTGGCCTACGTCTAAGTCTTCAGCATTCTTCAGAGGAAACGTAGTCCCAGGAGGACTGCTCTCTGACACTTTCACCAACATTTGTTTGTCCAGAAATACTGGAGAGTGGTCGTTTATGTCTATCACTTGCAGCTCAGCTTGAAAAAACTCGAAGGGGCTCTCTAGCAACACTTGGAAACGTAGCACACAGGGCTCTGTGTGACCGCACAGATCTTCACGGTCCAATTTCTCATTGAGCAACAAATCCCCGGTCTCCTGATTGAGCTGCAAATGTAGTTTGTTCCCTCTGGAAACAACCCTAACCCCCCGCCTGGAGAATTCCCTCTGCTCCAGACCCAGGTCCTTTGCTAAATTGGTGACAAAGGAGCTGCCCTCAGTTTCCTCCACCACAGAATAGCGTCTAGGTTCCGCCGCGCCCGCCAGAGATAAGCCCAAAAGGAGAAAGGAAAAAAGGACTTGCCTTTGTCTGCAAATGAGCTTCCCGCTGGCCTCCATTGTTCTTGCTGGATTCAGCTTCCTGGGAGGACGGTTCTGTGGGAATGTAAAGTCCCCAGTATCTGAGGCTGTGGTTATTCCACAGATACCTCAGAAATATTCTAGTGAGTAGTCCTCTCCAGAGGACCCAGCCGTCATCCCTTTGGCATCCAAGCTTCCCGTGGACTTCCAGGTTCTGCTGTTTTTTGCCAGTTAATGGAGCTGCAGCTGCCGTTCTGGTTTGTACGTTCTTATCCTGCAGCGCCACCATGCGTCCTCACAGGATCTTACATTTTGTGGGATGATGATAGATGTAATATTCCCAACTCTGCCTGTATGTACCCTGGGACTATGTAAAGTTACACCACCACTGTTAATATCGCCGGACGTTACTGAGCAGACAACTGCCTGAAGGAGAAATTACATTAGTCTTTCAACAATGCTAACTGAGTTTTGGGCAAAAAGGAAATATTTAGGTAACAGTCTAGCTTGGCAAAAAGAATTTCAAATATAATTGTAGTTAACATGGGCAACATTTAGATCTTTATAGTTTTATTTCCATGAACCATAGGAATAATTAGTAGCTGTGAACCTCGAACAAATTATTTAATCTCTCTGCTTTAATTTCCTCATCTGTAAAATGAGGATAATAGTAGCACCTGCCACATAGGGCTGTTGTGAATTCCCCACCTTACACATGAGGAAACTGATTCAAAGAGAGATTAACCTTAAAAATAAACTATATACCCAGTACATGGCAATTTGATACCACCACGTAGGTGACTCTGCATAAATCCATTGCTATAACTAGAAAAACACCTCAAAATTACATGGTAGAATAGTACAGGAACATGACTATCTCAGGTAGAGAAGTTATGTCAAACAGTGAAGGTAAACAAAGATGGAAAGGCTGGAGAGCTTGTCTAACTAGAAACAAAATCTGTAACAGCAGTGGTGATTTTGTTTCTGGGGAAGCGTGTCCTTTTTTGTTACCTCTACTTCTCTTCTAATAGCATCAATTTTAAAAAGCTTTTATTTTGATATTTTTCATAACTCATAAAAGGAGAAGAGTAAAATTAACCTGCAATTACTCAGTGCTAGCATCAACTATTATCAATGTCTTGCCATAATTCTTGACTCTATCCCTCCAACATCTTTACATTCCAGACAAACTGAATTTTCACCCACAAATACTTCATTATACATTTCTTTAAATGCATAATAACTTTAAGTGACTCTAAAAATAACCTTAAATACAATGCCATTATTATACCTAAAAAATTAAGTTAATATTACTTAATACCCATCTATATTCAAACTCTTCCAAGTGTTTCAAAGTCATTGCTGATGTTTGAATGAAGATCCAGACAAGATCCACACATTACATTTGATTGGTAGATCTCATAAGATCTTTCCTACTGTAGACTTCTCTCCTCCTGTTTTTCTTTTTTTTTTTTTTGAGACGGAGTCTCGCTCTGTCACCCAGGCTGGAGTGCAGTGGCACGATCTGGGCTCACTGCAAGCTCCACCTCCCGGGTTCACGCCATTCTCCTGCCTCAGCCTCTCCGAGTAGCTGGGACTACAGGCGCCCGCCACCACGCCCGGCTAAATTTTTTGTATTTTTAGTAGAGACGGGGTTTCACCGTGGTCTCGATCTCCTGACCTCGTGATCCGCCCGCCTCAGCCTCCCAAAGTGCTGGGATTACAAGCGTGAGCCACCGCGCCCGGCCTCTCCTCCTGTTTTTCATGCCATTTATTTGTTGGAGAAATTAGATAATTTTACCCTAAGACCATGAAAGCATTTTAAGATTTTACTGCTGTGAGGTTTTCTTTGCCTTTAGATTCTATCCCACCAGTGATATATAGTAATACTGCCTTTATTAGAGTTACCAGCACTAGTTTACAATATTTTCAGAACACAACCACGCAAAAATTATCTAGATATTTTAAAAATAAAAATCAGTTGTAAATTTTTATAAAAAACAGTGCTTCTCCTTAACTTCCGAGAATTTCTAAAAATTTAATGATCATCTATGTTTCTCTTTGATACTATGCATTTAAAACTAACTACTCTTTTTCTTAAATTTTCCTGATTCAGTAGTGCACTATAATTAATAGAAAACTTTCAAAAACAAACTTTCAAATCAGGAAAATGTATTACAAATGTTAGGTATGTGTGACTGCAGAAAATCTACAATGTGAAGAAAATAATTAACTAATGATGCAATCAAAATTAGGTAATATTCCTACTCAGGACCATTAATCTTTTTTCTGGGAAATGAAAGTCATATGTTCTGAAGACAAGGAGAAGGCACAGGTTGCCCTTTCAATTTTGTTTTTCACTTGAGTTTGGACAGATCAGAGCATTAGTAATAATAGTTGAAAATTGACCCAGAAAAGCAGGACTTTTGGTGTATAAGAAAATAAAACCATAGATAAATATGTCTATTATTATTTCTAAATATAGAAAAGATTGAACAGCAGTATAAATATGATAAAAGACTTCTCCTTAATTAGGCAGAAACTTGCCAGGTAATATCTAATGACAGAAAACAGTATGGAATTGGAGCAGGGTCACTGACCCAGAGTCAGACAGATCTAGGATGGATGCTCAGTTTTGTCACTTATTAGTTAGTGGACCTTAGTGAACTTACTGAATCTCTAAGACCATCTATTTGTTCATTCCTAAAATACCATGCCTCATATGCTTCTTCTCAGATTAAAAGTGTTAAAATAGCGTATGATGCATTAAAAGCATTTCTAAAAAATGCTTAAAAAGACACTCTACAGTTTATGCTTCTGAGACTAGGGTAGGTACACTCATACAGCATTCTAATCAACTCAGAAAGTCTCAGTAGAGATTGAAGACAACGGAAAGCAATTGAAAATATCTCAAACAAGACTTACATTTAATAGACTATATTAAGCATAATTGTTTGACATAAAACATTACACATATACATTTCATGCTTTGTGAAGGGTTCTTGGTACTAAATCAGGATCCTATTCTATGTATAGAAATTTATTTCTTGACTTCAAGAGTACATATTTGAAATGATGTAAAGACACTCCCTTACGGGCACCTCACAATACGTTGCTAATCAGAAATGTATTCACAGACGCGGATTTAGTTTTCATTCTTTATCAGAAACCCAACTGATTCTGAAATGGGCGATTTTCTTCCACTTCCCTGCCTGTGCTCTGGGGTAGCAGGTTGGGGATAATTGGTTTCAGAAACTTGAACTCATTTGTCCCGGAACCTCCAGTCAGACACACCTCGTACTGGTAGCTCTGGGACAGGGTTCCGGTGCCGCTCACGTCCACCAGATGTCCTGGAAGGAGGCCCTCGGGCACCGAGCAGCGACCCACCGAGGCCGCCCTGCTCCTCCTGCACAGCCGCACCGCCACGAACAGGAGCACCGAGAAGAGGAAGAGCGAAGACACCGAGGCCAACGCCACCACCAGGTAGACGGTGAGCGAGTCGGCCTGGGCCTGGGTCGGGGCCGCCTCCGGGAGCGGCAGGTAGGGCTGGGAGAAGCCGTCCACCAGGAGCACGTGCAGCGTGGCGGTGGCCGAGCGCGGAGGCTCGCCATTGTCCTTCACCAGCACCACCAGCCTGTGCTTGGCCGCGTCGCGCTCGCTCAGCAGCCTGGCGGTGCGCACCTCGCCATTGTGCGCCCACACACCGAACACCCCGGGCTCCGTGGCTTTGAGCAGCTGGTACGACAGCCAGGCGTTCTGGCCCGAGTCGCCGTCCACCGCCACCACCTTGGTCACCAGGTAGCCCGGCTCGGCCGCCCGGGGCACCAGCTCGGTGCAGGGCGCGGAGCCGTTTTGCAGCGGGTACAGCACGAAGGGCGAATTGTCGTTGGCGTCCAGCACCCGCACGCGCACCAGCGCCTCGCTGCTCAGCGCCGGGGAGCCGCGGTCTGTGGCGCCCACGTGGAACTCGAACGCCTGCAGGGCCTCGTAGTCCAGCGACCTGAGGGCGAACAGGTGGCCGTTGTCGGCGTTGATGGAGACCAGGGAGGCGAGGGGCAGGTGCGAGTCCTGGGGCGGCAGCAGCGAGTAGGTGATCTGGGCGTTGGTGCCTGAGTCTCTGTCTGTGGCGCTGACACTGCCGATGTGCAGGGCGGGGCTGTTGTTCTCGCGGACGAACAGGGTGTAGGAGGTTTGGGTGAAGGCTGGGGCGTTGTCATTGACGTCGGAGACCAGAACGGTTATGTTGTACTCTGTTTTCAGCCTGGGTGTCCCCAAGTCGGTGACGGTGATGGTGATGTGGTACTCAGTGTTCCTCTCTCGATCCAGAGGTTTCTCTGCTACCAGAGTATAGAAGTTCTCTACAGATGGCTTCAGGATGAAGGGGAGATCTTCCTGGATGGAGCACACTGTCTTTCCATTGTTCCCGGAATCTCTGTCTCTAATCCTAAAAACAGCCACGACTGTCTCGGGTGAGTTTTCTGCAACTGGGCTAGTAAGTGAAGACAGGAGCAGCTCGGGTCGATTATCGTTTATATCTGTTACCTCAACAACCACAGTGCATTTTCCAGAAAGCCCGCCGCCGTCTTTGGCCTGAATAGTTAATGTGTAAGTTTGAATTGCCTCATAGTCCAATTCCGCTTTAAGATGAAGACTGCCAGATGTTGGATTGATTTGAAACGTTCTGAGAATTCTTTCAGTGGCATAAGAAAATGCATAGGCTATTTCCCCATTACTTCCGGTATCTAAATCTCTGGCTGACACGGAGACAACCATGGAACCAACGGGGCTATTTTCGGGCACCTGCACCTTGTAGAGCGACCGCACAAAATCAGGGGCGTTGTCATTTATGTCTAGAACCAGGATGCGCACGAAGGCGGTCCCTGATCTAGGAGGAGAGCCGCCATCTAAAGCGGTGAGGGTTAAACTGAACTCTGGTATCTCTTCCCGATCCAGCACTTGATTCAGCACCAATTCGGGATAGATATTCCCCTCCCCGCTATCATGTACATTAATATGGAAGTAGGCATTGGGGCTGATGGTGTAGTTACTCAGGCTGTTGGTTCCAACGTCTGAATCCTGCGCACTCTCTAGGAGAAATGCCGCCCCTGTCGTGGTACTTTCTAATATTTTCAAGGAAATCTCTCTGTCTAGAAATACTGGAGAGTGATCATTGATGTCTCTGACCCATAGTTCAGCACGGAAAATCTGAAAAGGTTTTTCCAATAACAACTGGAAAGGCAGCACACAGGGCTCTCTGGGGCCACACAGTTCCTCTCGGTCCAATTTCTCATTTAGAAGTAAATCACCAGTAAGCGAACTGAGCAGTAAAAATTGCATGTTCTGGTCTGAAACAATTCTAGTTCCCCGGGCTCTCAGTTCCCCTACCCCTAACCCTAGGTCTTTTGCCAAGTTGGTAAGAAAGGTGCCTCTCTCGGTTTCCTCCGCCACAAAATACCGAAGCGGTTCGGCGCCAGCCCAAGACATCCCCAGAAATACACAAAGAAATAAGACTTGCCTTTTCTGCACAGCACACTCCACTCTGGCCTCCATTCTTCCTTGGATCAGTCTTTCAAAATGACTTCCACTCAGCCTCAAGCGGCTCTCACAAATGGCAGCAGCCGAATCCTTTGAAATGAGCTGAATAATAGCAATGTTTGTGGGGAAGGATCCTCACTTTACCCCAATTCCTATTACCACCGTCTCCTTTCCTATGCTTTTCTCTTCAGATTTCCTCTTTACTCTGGAATCTGTAACACCCTTTCTTTGTGAAGTTATTTTTCTCTCTCTTTTTAGCCAGCAGCGCCACCTTGCGTTTTGTGGATGTTATTCCCGTTATCAAGACCAGAACAAAAAGATGGCGGATTGAAGGAATTCTGCCTCAAGAATGATTTGTCCCCGGTATCTTTGCTGTTTCATTCCATCTTTATCCTCGAATGGTCACAGTGATGCTAGTAAGTAATAGCTGATGTCGTTTTCCCCTGTGATAATCTGGATTCGTAGAAGAATTAATTTATTGTCTTCTTAAATCTAGGGGCATGAAACTAAACTCTGACTCCCCACCGAAATCCTAAGAAAACTTCCTATTTTAAAAATGAATAGTAAAAAATATATATGAGAAAATGAAGCCTCCTCCTTGAAGTCAACAAATATTGGTTGGGGACATTTTATTTATTTGTAAAGTATTTAACAATAATGATGTGAATATGGCAGAATAATGGACCTTTTTCCAATTTCTTGTGAATTAAACAATTATTCCACTTTCCAGGTCTTAACTCTTTACCCGTGATACTTCTTGGAACACTTTCTGCCTCCCCCAAACCCAACCTTCATCCTTCACCTGCTTTAGGTATTACATAGAAATTATTGTTCATCTATAATTTCAGTGACTAGAATCTCCAATATCCAATGAATATTCTTAAAATTAGTAGTAGCAAGTTGGTCAATCTTGCACTTGTGGAAGTGTTTCTAGCATTTCATCTTCAAATATGATGGTTGATCTCAATTTGGGGTAAATATTCCTTTTTTGAATCAAGAAAGTTTTCTTTTTATTCTTTCATATTTTGAAGTGATTTTTGATAGCTGTTGAAATAATACATTTATTCTTTAGTTTCTAAATTATTGAGTTATTGATATAAATGACATTTAACCATAATGTATTATTGTTTTAGTGCACAGGTAGATATGATGTGTCAACATGGTTTTAGGATTTTTCTAGTTAATGTTGTTTTCCTAGTGCGTGTTTGCCTTTTATGGCTTTGGTATTAAACTATTATACTGGCATCGTAGAATGTGTTAAGGAGCTTTTTATCTATTTTATACAATAGTTTTAATAATTATATTATTATATGTTTCTACATGCTTAATTCCAGCTTGCCTTTTAAACTGGTTGGGTTTGGTGACTTCACTTGCAGTAAATCAGTGACTACCATTTACATTTTACCTTTGGTTATTAATCGGTTCAGGTTTTGTATTTTTAAGTAACTTGCATTTTATTTTGAAAATCATTTTATCTAGTTTGCAAATTTCTTGGCATTGTTTTCATTGTGTTATTTACCTTTAATTGTATCCCTATTTTTATTAGTGATGTTTAGCATTTTTTTTTTTTTTTTTTTTTTTTTGAGACAGAGTCTGGCTCTGTCCCCCAGGCTGGAGTGCAGTGGCACAATCTCGGCTCACTGCAAGCTCCGCCTCCCGGGTTCACGCCATTCTCCTGCCTCAGCCTCTCCGAGTAGCTGGGACTACAGGCGCCCGCCACCACGCCCGGCCAATTTTTTGTATTTTTAGTAGAGACGGGGTCTCACCGTGGTCTCGATCTCCTGACCTCGTGATTCACCCGCCTCGGCCTCCCAAAGTGCTGGGATTACAAGCGTGAGCCACCGCGCCCGGCCGATGTTTAGCATTTTAACTCCTTTTTATTCTTGGTGAGACTTGCAAGAGCTCTACTTTACTGATATTTTGAAATGCATTTTTTTCGAAATAATATATGACCTTGGTCCAAAATTAAATAGCACTAAGAGGCTTGTTCTGCCCTTTTCCTCCTCACTTTTCTTAGTTCCCCTCCTAAGAGGTAGCCATTTTAAAACTCTTTTAGTTATCTCTTCGGTCACTAATCTGTTTTCTGATATATTTTGATTAATTAATTTTAGAAATTATCAATTGACTCTTTATTATGTTAGATTACATTTTAGGTATTTTAGATTTTCTTTTACTTACCACATATTGGGAACATTATTGTGCATTAATTATATTTTCTTTTTCAATTTTTTTCATGAAGTTATTAATTGTCTTGCCTTTTCATTTACTTGATTTCTTTATCCCTATCACTTATTCATCCCACAGATACAATTGCCTGTCAATACAATTTTCCCCATAGTCATTTCCATTCCTCCTGAGACTTCAATTTTTCTTTAAATTGGGTAGTTGCTTGCTATGCCTACTGCACAGCTATCATTCTGGATTTTTTCTTTGCTGTCATTCTTGGAATACTTTGCCTTTTATTCTGGATGTGTTTGCTATTTCTGGGATTTTATAACTTGCCCTTTTTCAGTTTACTCTATGGCATTACTAGATCACATCCTCCAATAGGTTCATATGATTGAAAAGATGATACAATGTTAAGAGGATTGCTAATGATATCCTTCAAAATCCCTGTCTCTGGAGTCAAACAACTCGTTACTGGACTAGTTGTTCATTATGCCTGAGACTCAGTTGTCATCCTGGGATCATCCTTCAACATCACCTGGAGATTCATTTCACTTCTGTCCTGTTTTGGATCTTCTAGTTTCTGTTTCTTCTGTCTTCTCCTGTCTTGAATTAGGTTCTCATTTTGATAGATATCTTCCAGTAGTTTTCAGAGAAGGATGTTTCAGAGTTTAACGTTTTTGTGATCTTAAATGTACTAAAATGTCTTTATTCTACCCTCAAACTTGATTAGTAGTTTGACTAAGTATAGAGTTTTAGGTTGAAAATAACTTTTCTTCTGAATTTTTGTTTTATCAATGAGCTTTCCAAACCAATCTGTTTGCTAAGAAGTCTAAAGCTAATCTTCTTTCTTCTCTCTATATGTCACCTATATTTTTATTTTTCATTGTAGTGTTTTGTCATTGTCCCAAGCACTTTAAAATTAACCAATTATATGTTTTGGTTTGGGGTTATTTTCCATCCGCTGTACAGTAAAATTGATGAGACATTTCATCTAGGAAACTAATTTCCTCCTGCTCTTAGAAATCTCCTTAAATTATTTCATTAATAATCCAACTCCCATTCCTTTTTTAGAATTTCTATAATTCAGGTGTTAGACCTCTGGTACGGTTCTCTAATTTCTTTATTTTTTTCTTTCCTACTTGCCATTTTAAAATATTTTTGCAGTATTTTCTAGAACATTTTCTGAAGTTTATCTTCAAGCCCTTATATTGAGATTTTTATTTCTTTATTAGGTTTGTATTTTCCTAGACCTGTCTCTTTCATTTAAAGAGCTCTCTTTTGGACTTATTTCTTAGATACAATAACTTCTTTTTTCATCTGATGATATTAATAATCGCTTTTCCCCCAAGTTTTCTTCTTGCTGCAGACTTTCCATTTTCTCCAAGTTACCTTTTTACTCTTTGCTTTTCTTTAACTTCTGTATGCCCTTTCAGAAACTTTCTTCATGTGTTTGCTCTTAATTTAGTTTGGGAGACTACAGAGCTGAGTGATGGCTCTGAGTAGGTTGGTAATGCTTGTCCACCTTGATTTTTCATTCTAAAGTGAACTAGGAGCACTGATGGATGGGGAAACCTCAGTGTCAGTGTGATTAGGTCTTTCCAGTTGGACTGGCCAGATTACCACATTCTTTAAAATCCCCTATCCAAAAGGAAAAGACATAGATTGAAAAAGGTGAAGGATTAAGTGGGTGAAGAGGAGTACAGTTTTGCATCAGGATAGGCTAAGTTATGCTTCAACACCAAACAACTTCCCCAAATCTCAACAGCTTAACACAATGAAAGTTGATTTCTTCCACCCTGGCTAACACAGTGAAACCCCTTCTCTACTAAAAATACAAGACATTAGCCGGGTGTGGTGGCGGGCGCCTGTATCCCAGCTACTCGGGGAAGCTGAGGCAGGAGAATGGCGTGAACCCGGGAGGCGCAGTGAGTCGAGATGCAGTGAGCCAAGATTGCGCCACTGCACTCCAGCCTGGACGGAGCAAGACTCCGTCTCAAAAAAAAAAAAGAAAGTTGATTTCTTTTTTTTTTTTTTTTTTTTTTTTTTTTTGAGAGGGAGTCTTGCTCTGTCACCCAGGCTGGAGTGCAGTGGCGCGATCTCGGCTCCCTGCAAGCTCCGCTTCCAGGGTTCACGCCATTCTCCTGCCTCAGCCTCTACGAGTAGCTGGGACTACAGGCGCCCGCCACCACGCCCGGCTAATTTTTTGTATTTTTGGTAGAGACGGGGTTTCGCCGTGGTCTCGATCTCCTGACCTCATTATCCGCCCGCCTCGGCCTCCCAAAGTGCTGGGATTACAAGCGTGAGCCACCGCGCCCGGCCAGATTTCTTTCTTATACTATATATCCTATACAGTTCAGCCTGGGGCCCTCCTTACAGCAGTCAGTCAAGGATCTAAACTTGTGGAGATTCCATCTTCACATATACTTCCGTGATCACTGTAGTGGGAAAAGAAAATGGGTTAAACTGTGCCTCCAAAAACTTCAGCCCAGAATGGATATATGTCACTTCTCACATTTTATTAGCCAAAGGAAATTACATGGCTACACATAATTTTAAACAGAAATAGAATTGAAATTCTACCATATGTCCAAGAAGGGGAGAACCAAAATATTTGTAATTGGTTCTAATGACTATCACAGCATTTTAACAATCAACCAGAATTCAATATTTAGATGGTTACTTACTTTTGCTACCCATATTACCCATGCCCTCCATTTTGTTGGCAGAACCTCTCATATAATAACCCTCCTTTTTGCACTCATCAGAAAATAAAACTCCAGACTTATGTTAGGGTCAAGGAGGTAGGTAGGTTACTCAGTGACTGGAATGGGGAAATGTGATTTAACTGCTAGAGATTTAACTGCTTTACAGGGATCTTTAACACAATCCTTCTTATTTGGCATGAGCAACTAGGATTGACATTTCAGATGCCTCTATATGTCCAACCATCTAAACAGAATTTATTCTAGTCCCACAGTCTGAACAGGATTGATTCTCAGCTCTTCCCACTTCACAACTGGTAGTTGATTTGTCAGGTCTACTAAATCATTCATCTGTTTTCCAACTTCTAAGAGTTTTCCCTGTTGTCTTCTACATTATTCTCTTCATCCTTATTATGTTTCTGAAAATATCTGTTCACATTTTCTTAGTGCATTTTTAGAGGGAGCCAAATGAAAGGTGCATGTCTCATACATCAATTATATACAGAACCTAAAATATCCTTCGCTTTTTGTTTAATTGGTCAAATATTATGTGGTTTTATTCTATTTAATCAATTTATGCTTTTATATTTTTAATTCATTCCTTTTATTTTCCTTATTTTTAAAAATTCTTGTTTTGATTCTTGAGTCATTTACTTTGTCCCTCTTTTCTCAATAAACCTTGATTTCTAAAATATGCATGTCTTACATTTTCTCTATTTATCCTTATACTCTTACCTTAAATATCACTTTATTAAGGAAACTTCTTATATCAGCTAGAATTATATTCTATATAACTTATAGATCTATGTTCTATAGCAATTTAGCTTGAAGTTACAGATAAAGCCATAATAACAGGGACTTAAACAAAATATAAAAGAAGCCTAGTGGCTGAAATGCACTCCATGGTATCTGGGACCCAGTCTCATTCCATCATTGACTTGCTATCTTCAGGACATGGCCTTTACTTCATTGTCCAGTATAGCTGCCTAATAACCAGTCATTACATCCGCATTCATGCCAACAAAAAGAGGAAGGAAAGGGTGTGCTTTCATTTTTTTAAAAGATTATTTCCATAAGGTACTCCATGGCACTTGTGCTTTTATCTCACAGCTTACAATGTGGTTACAAGATGACACCTGGCAAGAGAGGTTGAAGAATATAATCTACAGCTCACATACCTACATAAGCAGCTAAAATCAGATGTATATTAGTAATAAATAAGGGGAGAATGTATATTTGGGTTAAAGTAGCCATCTATATCATACCCACTTAGACCTGACCTATTGCCCCAACTGCCCACTAGGAACAGATAGGGTCAAAAAAGTTATCCAATTCAGAGCAGTTATTAAAGGAACATATGACTGTCTCTTTCCATATTGGCAGTGTGGCTTGTAGCCAAAATAATTACTGTTCCACTGAAAGCTAAGCCCAGGAAGCAATAGAGAAATTAATTCAAGTGCTAGGACAAGGCCTTTTGAACAAACAATGTTTCCCCAGTGTGCTATTGGAAAATGCCATCCATTCCTACTTCATTTTATAAATTTTTAAAAAATTCAGGGTCTAGAAAGCTTAAAACTCCATTTTCCAGACTTCTTAGAATTATTATTCTGGATGTAAATTAGGTTTTACCAATGAGATTCCTTCACGTGAGCCTTAGAATACAGGCAAAGGTTGTCTCCCACTGTTCACCAATAAGGTCAGAAAGATATGAATGCTTGCAGCTAAGTCAGCATTCCTCTGTCTAGCCATCACCTTCTTAGGGAACTGGAGACCACTGTGGCATCCAGACACTCTGTGCAAGTGTGCAGCCATCAGTTTTGGAGGTGGGAGAGGGCACTGTGGGAGCAACAGTTTTGGTAGTAGCAGTAGCATCAGCTTCCTGATTCCTGTGCTGCAGCTGTGGTCATATGCCTTCAAAACCTTTTCAGTGCTGACTCTCTTATTTCTGCTTGTCCAGTTCTTCCAGTGATTTTATATAAGCATCTAAGTCCTTGTAGCTGATATCTTTTTTGGTTTTGGTTAGAGACACACAGAGTGGTTTTTGGATTTTTGTCCTGAACTCTGAATAATTCATCCAAACTCAAAATTTTATTCCTTCACTCAAATTATAAGTAATAGGAGCCTCTTGATTAGAGTTTGTAAAAGAAAAAAACTGTAAAACATAAAATCATCAAGCCTTTAAGGCACTAGTCCCTTAATCTAACACAACTCAGTTTAAGAATAGGGGAGAATAAAAAATTTCAGATGTACTCCTGCGAGACTAAGGATAAAAGTGTTTGATAAATTTGATGTATATCTTTTTTAAAAAGCAGAACATGGTCTGAAGGTGAATAAAAATCTTTCATCCTCCCTTCATGTGTAACACTATAAATCAAAATTGGTTTTAAAAATGTATTATTTGTAAAGAAATAAGAAAGGGCTCAACATCACATTATAAATTTAAAAAAATGAAAGCTGGGTCACATATTTTAAATGACATATTGTTAGGTGAACAAAGCAAGTATCAAATACTTTAAATAATAAGTGGGCATTTTATAAAAAAGAAATAAAATATTTTGTTATCATATTTAGGCTTACCAAGCCAGATAAAATAACAGACTGAAATTTATTTATTACTTTATTCAATACTCATTCACCTATATTTATTTCAATACAGCCATGTGCTGCATAATGACTTTTGGTCAACCATGGCTGGCATATACAATGGTGGTCCTGTAAGATCATAATGGAGCTGAAAAATTTTTGTTGCCTAGTGATGCCATACCTATAGTAATGTCATAGTGCAATGCATTATCTGTTCTATGTTTAGATACACAAACACTAACCATTGTGTTATAAATTGTCTACAGTAGTCAGTATAGTAGTAACATGATATACAGGTTTGCAGCCTAGGAACAATAGGCTATACTGGGTATCTAGGTGTGTATAGTAGGCTACATTATCTGGATTTCTGTAAGTACACTCTGTGATGTTGGAGCAATAATGAAATTGCCTAATGACACAGCTTTCAGAATGTATTTCTGCTATTAAGCAATGAATGGCTGTGTATATATTTTTCTAAGCCCATAAGATAAAGAGCCCTCTTTGTGAAGAGAGTACTGCCTAGTGGAGAGGGGAGATTATTGATTGTCTGAGCCGAGTACTCAGTTGATGAAACATTGGATTCAATGGACTCAAAGGAAAAGTAGCCTAATTAATATATAATTGAAATGGTGGAAAAACTGAATCTTCAGGTTGAATAAACATTAGACAGAGCCTGTCATTTCTGAAAATGATAGTATTGATAATTCATATGACCCTCCTAAGGAAAACAAAATATAATGGACAAAACTTAAGAAAAAACTTCAAAGCTAATGAAGAGCCAAAAACATAGTAGAAAATGGCAGAAAAAGCCCAATTTTTATGGAAGCCTGTAAGAGAGGGGTAAACAGAGTATCAGAACAACAAAACTTCTTATGCTCTCAGGGCATTTAAAAATATTTGTACACAGGCTTTGATCTGAAGCTATGTGGGATTAAAGAAATATAAATCAAGGCTCAGGTGTAACCACAGTTGCAGCATATTATAGAAAGATCCTCTTCATATTAAGGGACCCCTCAGGGATACATCCATAATGTAAATACAGTGTAAACACCAGCAAATCTAAACCTGCCCTCAGCCTCCAACTCCAGGGAATTATACAAGTCTCCCTGGTGTTTTTTTTTTTTTTTTTTTTTTGAGACGGAGTCTCGCTCTGTCACCCAGGCTGGAGTGCAGTGGCGCGATCTCGGCTCACTGCAAGCTCCGCCTCCTAGGTTCACGCCATTCTCCTGCCTCAGCCTTTCCGAGTAGCTGGGACTACAGGCGCCCGCCACCACGCCCAGCTAATTTTTTTTGTATTTTTAGTAGAGACGGGGTTTCACTGTGGTCTCAATCTCTGACCTCGTGATCCGCCCGCCTTGGCCTCCCAAAGTGCTGGGATTACAAGCGTGAGCCACCGCGCCCGGCCAAGTCTGCCTGGTGTTAAGCAGAGCAGAAGCAAAAGAAAAAAAAAACATGCCTGGGAAGTTGTATCTACATATTGGGTGTGTGTATGGTGTGTGTGTGTGTGTGTGTGTGTATTGAGATGGGGTATTACTCTACTGCCTAGGTGAGTATAGAACTCCTGAGCTCAAGTGATCTTCCCACCTCAACCTCCTGAGTATCTCGGACTACAGGCCCACACCACTGCACGTGGCCCTCTTGTGTATTTGTATTTTGAATATACATAGGTTGAGATGCAAGGAACCTCAAGCCATTTAATTACTTTGTGATGGTCCACTATTGATAGTGTTTCCAATGTCCTGGCTGAAACAAATGAAAATCCATTTTGGGAGATGGAACATGTGCAACCTAGGCTTTGTAGATACCCCACAAATAAATTTTCAAGGGCAATCAACCATGCACAACCTACAAAGAAACAAAGACATAACGAAAGAGAAGGAGCAGAAACAAAATAGAGTAGGTATAGGCCCACACAAACTTCAGATATTAGAACTATAAGGCAGATTTTAAAACAAAATATACTTACCATATATAAATAAATAAGTGATATACTTGAAAATATCTTCATGAACAGATTGAAAAGGCACGCTGAGTTCCAGGGAAAAGTAGTGTGCAATTACCATAATCAAGACATAATCTGATAAAGATAATGAATTTCAAGGATAGAAAACAAGTTACCTACAGGTGAAGCAAACAGGTTTCAGACTTTCCCTGAGCAACATTTAATACCAAAGCAGAATGGAAATGTCTACAAGATTCTGAGGGAAATAAATTATGGCTCAATTATTTTACACATAGCCAAGCTGTTGCTCAAGTACAAAGACAACAATGCAGCAAACAGGAAAGAATTCATTAAACCTTGTGCTAGTACTGATGAATTCTTAGTGAAAAAAATACTACTTAAGGATAAAAATCAAGTGACTTACAGATGACTGTAGAAACTATGATAGAAGAACTAATGTTATATTTAATGTCAACAAATCTTTGATGAAAAGAAAGTCCATTGAAAAATTTTATACCCAGCTAAATTGTATTTCTCAAGCATGTGAAAAAAATACAGCACCTATGAACTCTTATCTAAAGACTGACATCTGATGAAATCAAGCAAATCAAGAGATAAAACAACATAAATGACTCAGGTACAGGAAAACTAGCACAATATGACTGACAGTAAGGACTGTATTTTACTCTAGTTTGAGCACACTAGTTTTTCTCAAATTTTTTCCTGAAACTTTATGTAAATGATAGAGGGCAAGGGTTTAAAATAAACAAAGCTATAAAGACAAAAATAATGGGAGAAGAATAAACCGCAGGGGAGAGAAGTCACAAAAATTTTGGAAGATGCAAAGCACACAGACAATTGGTAACTGACAGTTTTCTTTTTTTTTCCTTTTTGCTCTCAAATGAAAAGGAGGAAAGGTAATAAGAAAATCAAATCTAGCCAAAGTAATAATCCAGACTGAGGACCCAGGGAGAGGCTAGAAACAACATTGGCTGAAGATCTATATAAGGAGTACTTATATCTGAGAATTCCTTTCCTAGTCAGTGAAGCAAGGCACTTTCCCTTTTCTCATCATGGCAGAAAATCGGAGGTGTAATATCCATAGTGGTTTAATAGGAAGGGCTCTGGACTGAAGGACACCAGCACAACTTAGGGCAGGACTGAGATCTTAGTGAGAAAGTGGGTTAAAAAAAATTAAGACACTTTCTCTCAAACCAAGGAGCTTACAAAGTGCTAGGTGTCAAGTTTATAGTAACTTCCATCCTACCCATCCTTATTGAATTCCTCTCTGAAGAACAATGTGAGCCCAAGAGAGAAGACTTACAGATATTGACGTTTTGTCTCCAAATAAAATGTTTCCTGTTTCATTACCCTAAGGTGAGATCCACCACTCAACTAGTCCCACCCAAACATACAATGTTTATCAGCTTTTAAGAGCCTTATTTTATAAAAGGAAAAAATACGCTGGGCACGGTGGCTCACGCCTATAATCCCTGCACTTTGGAAGGCTGACACGGCTGGATCATCTGAGTTTAGGAGTTTGAGACCAGCCTGGCCAACATGGTGAAACTCCATCTCTACCAAAAATACAAAAAAATCAGCCAGGCGTGGTGGCAGGCGCCTGTAATCCCAGCTACTCGGGAGGCTGAGGCAGGAGAATCACTTGAACCCAAGAGGCAGAGGTTGCAGTGAGCTGAGATTGCACCACTCCACTCCAGTCTGGGCGACAGAGCAAGGCTCTGTCTCAAAAAAAAGAAAACAATACATAATTGGGCTTCATCAAAATTTTAAAAATCTTTTTTACTTCAAAGGACACTACCAATAAAGTGAAAACACAACTCACAGAATGGCAGAAAGTATTTGTAAATCATGTATCTGATAAGAGTCTAGTATCCAGAATATATAAAGAACTACTAACATTCAACAATTAAAATATTAAAAAATTAGATTAGATAACTGGCAAAGAATTTGAGTATACATTTCTTTAAAGAAGATACTCGAACAATAAGCATATGAAAAGAAATATAACATGATTAGTCATTGGGGAAATGCAATTCAAACCATAATAGGATACTACTTCACACCTTCTAAGATGGCTATAACACAAAATAAGTGTTGGTGAGGATGTAGACAAATTGGAACCCTCATACACTGTTGAGAGGAATGTAAAATGGTATAGTCACTTTGGAAAACAGTTTGACAATTCCTCAAAAAGTTATATAGAGTCAGTGTTTGACCCAGTAATTCCATTCCTAGGTATACACCCAAGAGAAATGAAAACATGTTCACACAAAAACTCATACATGAATGTTCCTAGCATCATTATTCATAATAGCCAAATAGTGGAAACAAACCCAAATGCCCACCAATTGATGAACAAACAAAATGTGGTACATTCATACAATGGAATATTATTTAGCCATAGAAAAGAATGAAGTGCTGATGCATGCTGTAACGTGAATGAACCTTGAAAACATTATGTTAAGTGAAAGAAGCCAGACATATTCTATGATTCAATTTACATGAAATGTCTAGAACAAGCAAATCCAAAGAAACATAAAGTTGATTAGTGGTTTCCAGGGGCTGGAAGGAGGAGGGAATGGGGAGTGACTGCTTATGGGTACCAGGTCTCTTTTTTGTGCTGATGAAAATGTGAAAAATGTTCTGGAATTAGATAGTGGTAATAATTGTACAGCCCTTGGAATATACTAAAAACCACCAAACTCAATTTTTTAAAAAGTGAATATTATGGTATGTGAATTATATCTCACCAAAGAATTTTAAAACTGCAAGGCTACTATAGAAAGAAATATGCAGAGACCAAGAAAAAGCTTTTTGAAAGTAAAACTATGATAGCAAAAGCTTAAAATTTAGCCATAGAGGAAATTTACTGGAATCCAGGAAAACAAAGACAGAAGATAGAACAAGGGTAAGAAAAATTAAATATCAAACCAGGTTAGTATACAACTAAGAGAAATTGCAGAATAAAAAACCAAAAACCATTTAGTAGGGGAAATAATTTTTTAATTAAAAAAAAAAAAACCCTAACAATCCTGTTCTAGTCTGAAGAACATGTCTCAAGATTGGCTAGTCTCATTGAGTAACTAGTGCAATAAATGACCAAAATTCTTACAGTATGACACAATGACGAAATTCTAGAACACTGGAGGTACATACAAGAACCTCAATTTATCTGGAGTAGGGTTTCTCAGCCTCAGCACTGTTGGCAGCTGTGACCATCAAAAATGTTTCCAGACATTGCCAAATGTTTGATAATTGCCAGACATTTACCAAAGGTGGCAGAATTGCCATTGGTTGAAAATCAGGGATCTAGAAGGAAAACAAAGTTTCTCAGAAAAGAATGGGTAATATCTCAACTTTGGTGATTAGAAGACAACAGAGGAATGTCTTCAAAATACTAGCAGCAAATAATTCCTAACGTATACTTCCACACCCAACAAAATCTTCAAATAGACATTTGAGTTTCTGACATCTGAAATTTTTACATTCAAGCGATCAAAATATTTATTACCAAATATTCTTCTGACAGTTAAGGGAGAAAACCAAACAAGAGGAAGATGTAAAATCCAGAAGAGGAAATCAAATGGAAGAGGAAGATAAATTCCCAAGTTAGTGGGAAAAGCAAACTGCCAGCTGTGCAGTAGGTCTAGAGAGCAAACAATGTACAATGGAACAAGACTCTGAATAGCTCCAGGATGGCTCCAGGAGAAAAGAATTGAACTGATAAATTTCTTTATGAGTTTAACCTAAGTTAGGAGCTTCAGGCTTTACAAAATTTGTTGATAATTTAAAAATATGTACATAGAAAAGTAGTTGAAAAAGAAGGCAATTATGACCTTAAAGGTAAAAAAAAGAGGCTTTTTGCTTTTACTCTTAAGGCTTAGGTGTAAGTAACATTTTTATGGTGACAATTATATAAACATTATCTAAACAGAATTTTGATATTGCTAGGTAGAGGAAATGTGCGAGTTGTGTGTGTGTCTGTGTGTGTACCCCTTAAAAACTGGATATCTAAAACTGGGATTTGAGAAAAAGCACTTTATAAGCATATGTGATTTTAAAAATAGGGAAGTAAATATGGGAAAACATAAGAGCGTCAAAAGTGGTTACCCTGGGCAGTCAGACTTGAATAAAATTGGAGAAAAGTAGCATTATATGACTTTTAAATTAAAATTTAAAAAATATGAAATGCCGGCCAGGTGCGGTGGCTCACACCTGTAATCCCAGCACTTTGGGAGGCCAAGGCAGGTGGATTACCTGAGGTCAGGAGTTTGAGACCAGCCTGACCAACATGGTGAAACCCCATCTCTACTAAAAATACAAAATTAGCTAGGCGTGGTGGCGCATGCCTGTCATCCCAGGTACTTGGGAGGCTGAGGCAGGAGAATCGCTTGGACCCGGGAGGTGGAGGCTGCAATGAGCCGAGATCACGCCACTGCACTCCAGCCTGGGCAACAAGAGTGCAACTCTAAAAACTATGAGTGAAACTCTAAAAAAAATTGAGTGAAACTCTAAAAAAAAGTATGAAATGTGTAAACAATTATGGCAACTATTCTTTCAAAATACATTGTAAATGTTATAAATATTGATAAGGTAATATATATTTAATACAAAAAGGATAAGTAAGATTAAGAAAGAGGAGAAAGGGTATAAAATGTTTATTTGCTCATTTTTAAGCAGGCAGTTAAGTAATGCTGATGTCTTAATATTCATCTAATCTTGCTTTTTAACCTTCATGGGGACTACTTATCAAAGTTTAAGCAAGTTCTATAGTTTCACACTTCATTTTATTGTATTCAATCTGATCATTTTTATCAGAAGCTATCAATTTATTATAGATCCATTTTATAAAATTATTTTCATCCATGACTTTATTCTTATATACATTCATTGAAATACTTTAGAATGATGTTGACTTAATGAAATTAGTTCTGATGGTGGAATAATGATGTTAATTTGCTTTCGCTTTTGTTCTTGCTGTATGTTTGAATCATATGATTATATTTTATCTTTATTTATTTCTTTATTTTTGAGATGGAGTCTCTCTCTGTCACCCAGGCTGGACTGCAGTGGCATGATCTCAGCTCACTGCAACCTCCGCCTCCGAGGCACAAGGGATTCTCCTGCCTCAGCCTCCCAAGTAACTAGGATTACAGGCACTTGCCACCACGCCCAGCTAATTTTTGTATTTTTAGTAGAGATGGGGTTTCATCATGTTGGCCAGGCTGGTCTCGAACTCCTGACCTCAGGTGATCCGCCCACCTTGGCCACCCAAAGTGCTAGGATTACAGGTGTGAGCCACTGCTATATATTACTTTAAAAGAAGGAGAATCATTATTTACATACCAAAGCCATTTATTATTTTAAAAAAAGCAATCACAAGTCAACCAACCTTTTTTCTATTATTCTTTCATGTAACAGGAGTTGAATCCTTTAGAATAACAGCCGATGGTCTATAAATATCAATTTTGAAAGGAAAAATTCAGGAGAGAAAACATCACCTAGGTAAAATATTGGTTCATTTGAGGGAAGAGTAGTGTTTTTGAAACAACACAACAGAATTGCAACAATTTACAAGATTACTAAAATTTTTGCATAAATGAAAATTATTTTTTAAACAAAAAGCTGTGATTTGCAATAGACTTAGAGTCATGCTGATGATAACCAGAAAGTTTGAAACACTATTCTTTTAATCATAACATATCAATGAACAAGTTCAAATATTGGGAACCTGAAAACACCTGTGACTTCCAGAATCTGACCAAGCAAAAACAGCAACCATAGGAAACACCATTTCTCTGCTATTGTGTGCACATGCTATAACTAACATAGCTGACAACCACCACAACAAAAATTAAAGAGAATGGAAAATAGTCCGGCAGGTTGAAATAGCTATAAATATGACAGCCATTACTAATGTGTGAATATGTGACTCTACGTGAATGAGAGAATTGGGAACTTACAGATGGATAGTGAATTCTATGATTTATCACGACCTGTTGTCAGATTCCTAATTGAATCCAAAATGATTCCTGGAGTTGGAGTTTGCCTCGCTGTCCCCACCAGTCCCTTCACCCAAGAAGTTGGGAAGTATCGGTTTAAGAAACTTGAACTGGCTCTCAGAGCTTTCTGCCAGGTAAACTTCATACTGATAATTCTGGGACAGGGTCCCGGTGCCACTCACGTCCATCAGATGCCCTGGAAAGGGGCCCTCGGGCACCGAGCAGCGATCCACCGAGGCCGCCCTGCTCCTCCTGCACAGCCGCACCGCCACGAACAGGAGCACCGAGAAGAGGAAGAGCGAAGACACCGAAGCCAACGCCACCACCAGGTAGACGGTAAGCGAGTCGGCCTGGGCCCGGGCCGGGGCCGCCTCAGGGAGAGGCAGGTAGGGCTGGGAGAAGCCGTCCACCAGGAGCACGTGCAGCGTGGCGGTGGCAGAGCGCGGAGGCTCGCCATTGTCCTTCACCAGCACCACCAGCCTGTGCTTGGCCGCGTCGCGCTCGCTCAGCAGCCTGGCGGTGCGCACCTCGCCATTGTGCGCCCACACACCGAACAGCCCGGGCTCCGTGGCCTTGAGCAGCTGGTACGACAGCCAGGCGTTCTGGCCCGAGTCGCCGTCCACCGCCACCACCTTGGTCACCAGGTAGCCCGGCTCGGCCGCCCGGGGCACCAGCTCGGTGCAGGGCGCGGAGCCGTTCTGCAGCGGGTAAAGCACGAAGGGCGAGTTGTCGTTGGCGTCCAGCACCAGCACGCGCACCAGCGCCTCGCTGCTCAGCGCCGGGGAGCCGCGGTCTGTGGCGCCCACGCGGAACTCGAACGCCTGCAGGGCCTCGTAGTCCAGCGACCTGAGGGCGAACAGGTGGCCATTGTCTGCGTTGATGGAGACCAGGGAGGCAAGGGGCAGGTGCGGGTCGTGGGGGGGCAGCAGCGAGTAGGTGACCTGGGCATTGTTGCCTGAGTCTCTGTCTGTGGCGCTGACACTGCCGATGTGCAGGGCGGGGCTGTTGTTCTCGCGGACGAACAGGGTGTAGGAGGTTTGGGTGAAGACGGGGGCGTTGTCATTGACGTCGGAGACCCGCACGGTTATGTTGTACTCGGTTTTCAGCCTGGGTGTCCCCAAGTCTGTGACAGTAATGGTGAAGTTGTACTCGGCCCTGCTCTCTCTGTCTAGCGCTCCTTCTGTTAACAAAGTGTAGAAATTTTCTAAGGTAGGTTTTAGAAGGAAAGGGAGATGGTCTTGGATGGAACACATCATTTTTCCATTGTTCCCGGAGTCCGGATCCGAAATTCCGAAAACAGCGACCACTGTTTCTGGGGAGTTTTCTAGGATATCACTGATGAGTAAGGACATGGTAAGTTCCGGTGCGTTGTCGTTTATATCCATCACTTCTATGGCCACGGTGCATTTTCCTGAAAGACCCCCACCGTCTGAGGCCTCAACTTCCATGTGATAAGATTGAATTTCCTCAAAATCCAACGCCTTTTTTAATCTAATTTCTCCCGTGATTGAGTTTATTTCAAAGGCCTGAATGATTTGATTTGAGTATTGAAAAAATGAGTAGGAGAGCTCCCCGTGGGTCCCAGCATCTAAATCCCTGGCAGAGACGGTGATGACAAGGGAACCTATAGGGGTGTTCTCTGGGACCTGCACCTCGTAGCGCCGCTGAGCAAATTCAGGGACGTTGTCATTGATATCTACAATCACTATGACAACCTGGGAAGTCCCAGTTCTGGGCGGTGACCCACCATCCAGCGCCGTGAGGGTTAACCTGAGCTGGGGCTGCTCCTCGCGGTCCAGCGCTTGATCCAGCACGAGCTCTGGGTATTTCTTGCCGTCGCTGTGATTGCGAGTGAAAAGGTGGAAATAAGAGTTGGTGCTAATTGAGTAGTTCTGAACTGTGTTGCTACCTACGTCCAAATCTTGAGCTATTTTCAAAGGAAATGAAGTCCCTGGATGGCTGCCTTCAGAGATTTTCAGGAGGATTTCATTTTCCAAGAATTCTGGGGCATGGTCATTTACATCTTGGAGCTGTAGTTCGCCTTGAACAAACTGCACTGGATTTTTCAGTAACATCTGGAAATGCAGTATACACGGATCTATGTCACCGCACAACTCTTCCCGGTCCAATTTTTCTTTTAGGAGCAGATTCCCACTCTTCCGTTCGAGCTGCAAATACTGTTTGTTCCCTTTGGAAAGAATCCGGGCGCCCCTCGCGGCCAGTTCCCCTACACCCAGCCCCAGATCTTTTGCTAAGTTGGCCACAAAAGAGCCGCTGTCCCTCTCTTCTAGAACTGAATACTTAATCGTAGCGCTGCCCGCCTCCCACAGCAGTAGTAAGAAAATAATGGCGGTCACTTGCCTTTTCTCTGGTGCTTTGGGGAGCGGCGTCTCCATCATTCCTCAGGGTCCAAAAGATGCAGTATTTAATCACAAAATAATTGTTTTACAGCCAACTCAGCTATCTTGATTTAAATATCTTGTTAGTTCTTTTTAACATTTACCGACATGGGATGGGTGCCTCTCTGAAACCTTCTATCCCCAGTAGTGAAAAAGTGTTTCCTTTTCGAGCTGCCAGAAAACCCGCACAGCTTTTAAGGAGACACTGATGCTGCAGTTTTTCACTCTTAGCCTGCAGCGCCACCAAGCGTTCTGCTTTACAACTTCAGATAATTTTCATTTCAAAGCACACTGTATACTGTAATAGCTAAAACATATAGCAGGCCTTTTAGGTCATAGCCTGTTATATACTCCCTTTTCCCCTGCCTATTATGAGGCCTTGTTCAGGTAGCTAAGAATGGTTGTTACAGCAAAAGTAATGTCTATATCTATATTCATCTTCCTTATAAAGGTGCAAGTTCAGTACACAAAACTCTGCTCCAGGCATTCATTTATTAACAAGTATTTACCTGTAGGGACATTCATGTAGCTTCCTGGGATAATACAGTAAATGAAACATAAAAATTCTTGCTCTTGGGGAATTTACATTCTATTACAAAAATGCTAATTTGTTCTATTGTACTGGAAGAAATAATGAACTTTCAAAATCTAGTTTCACTCTCAAATTGTAATGTGCCTGTAACTCCTGAAAGAAAATAAAAATATTGTTTCTTGTTAGTCTCTGGTCTACATAACCACTGGGAATTTTTTGTTTTTTTTTTTTGAGACATGGTCTCGCTCTGTTGCCCAGGCTGGAGTGCAGTGGCCTCAATCTTGGCCCACTGCAACCTCTACCTCCCAGGTACAAGCGATTCTCCTGACGGCCTCCTGAGAAGCTGGGACTACAGGTGCGTGCTACCACACCAGGCTAATTTTTGTAGTTTTCGTAGACATAACATTTCACCATATTGGCCAGGCTGGTCTTGAACTCCTGGCCTCAAGTGATCTGCCTGCCTCAGCCTCCCAAAGTGCTGGGATTATAGGCATGAGCTACCATAGCATTCAGGATTTTTTTTCCTTGATAAATTTATTATGTGCAATGCCCAGTGAAGTTTAGAGAAAATGGTGGTTTGTCTTATTAAAAATCAATATAGGCCAGGTGTGGTGGCTCACACCTGTAATCCCAGCACTTTGGGAGGCTGAGGTGGGTGGATCACTGGAGGCCAAGAGTTTGAGGCCAGCCTGGTCACCATGGTGAAACCTCATTTCTACTAAAAATACAAAAATTAATCGGGTGTGGTGGTGCACACCTGTAGTTCCAGCTACGCAGGAGGCTGAGGCAGAAGAATCACTGGAACCTGGGAGGTGGAGGTTGCAGTGAGCTGAGATCGTGCCACTGCATTTCAGCCCGGGTGACAGAGCAAGACTCTGTCTCAAAAAAAAGAAAAAAATCAATACAACCTCAGAATCTAGGCAATGTCTTTTATACAGACTTAAAGAAGACAATAAAGTTGACAAAGTCAAAAATACACTTTATGGGGAAGGGTATTGACCTGTCTGCATTGGACAGTACACCACCCCAGTGTACATTCTCTAGGATTAGGGGAATGGGGATATTGAAAAACACTACTGCTCCAACTAAAGCCAAGTCACTGGAGTGAGAAAAATGGAAGAAGAAATCTCACCAAGGAAGAATGCTGTTCTAAGGAGAAGAGGGTATATATCTGAGAACACAAAACAGTAAATGTTCCCCACACTCATTTAATCAGTTGGTAATCATCCATGACAGTCAGTTCACTTATCTGGACACAAAACACAGTCAAATGTAATTTAGTTCAGCCCAGTTCCACTTCAATTAAGGATAAAAATAAAATAGTCGGCCGGGTGTGGTGGCTCACGCCTGTAATCCCAGTGCTTTAGGAGGCTGAGGCGGGTGGATCACAAGGTCAGGAATTCGAGACCAGCTTGGTCAAGATGGTGAAACCCCATCGCTACTAAAAATACGAAAATTAGCAGGGTTTGGTGGCATGCGCCTGTAATCCTAGCTATTAAGGAGGCTGAGGCAGGAGAATCACTTGAACCCAGGAGGCGGAGGTTGCAGTGAGCCAAGATCGCACCATTACATTCCAACCTGGGCAACAAGAGCAAAACTCTGGCTCAAAATAAAATAAAATAAAATAAAATAAAATAGTCACTGAATTGTCATTTTAATATACATTGCTTGCCTTTGATAGAAAGTTGAAAGAGGGATTTTTAAATGAAATATCACAAATACAGCTGACACAAATAAGACTAAATATGGGCTAAACTGTGAAGGTAAATGGTTTTATGGTTAATACAAGCAAATGACGCTTACACAACACTAGAAGGGAAAATCTGATGTTACTGAATAACCTGCCACTAATACCTTACTTAGATCTTGGTAGATATCAAATATCTTGAGAAAGTGAGAGGAGGAGTTTGGCAAATATAACTTGAAAGCTTTCAACTTTCAAATTGTGAGACAAAGACAAAAAGATAAAATGTGCTGTTAAGCATTTTATTTTCTGTAATGGTATGTAGGGTGAGTAGAAGAGTCAAAGCTGTTTTCTGTTTTGAAGGAAAGCAATAGTGATTTGACTAAGAAGTGATATTTCATACTTTCACTCATTGGCAAGGATATTTTATTGTAGAGAGGATATTAACATTTCTCTGTAGATACAATAGTTTAAAAAAATCAATACTAGAATGTTAGTAACATTCAGCAAATATTTATTAAGCATTTATAATTGGCACGACTTTTTTTTTTTTTTAAAAAGACCATCATGTTCTTACCTGAGGCTCACAGACTAATGTGTTGACACTTCAGTAAAGTCTATAGTCACAAAAATTTTGGATTGACTATTATGGGATACTAAAATATGCATAAGTATGAATGGCTACTTTAGTGTTTAGCCATCATTAGTTCTTATTTTTAGTGTTACACACTGTAGGAGTTACTGCAAAATGAGACATTGGATGATTAAATAATATCAAATACTCACATTTTAAACAGTCCTACACAGCAATAGTGAAACAACTCTTACCGATAGCTAGAAATACTACAATTTTACTTAAGGATTTACAATACTTTTTTTGGGGGGGGGGGAGAAGAATAGATAATTTAATTTCAAAAGTTTTAAATTATGCAAATAAAAATTTATTTTTTGTTCATATTGTCAAGTACCCTCAAGTGAAGTAATAAACTACTAAGCATGAACAGGAAATACTAAGATACCAGTATCTTACTTTATATAAAATTTCAACCTAAAGAATAGAGGTAAAATAAACAAGAAACAGACTATGTAACTTTAAGTTAAAAGAGATCTCCAAACATAAGTAAGATTTAGTAAAATAATTCCACACTTAACTGAACGGGAAGCTATTCCGAGAGGTGGGGGTTTCTTCCATTTCTCTCTCAGTGCCCTGAGAAGGGATGTTGGGGATAATCGGCTTCAGGAACTTGAACTCATTTGTTCCTGAGCCTCCCATCAGACACACCTTGTACTGGTAGCTCTGGGACAGGGTCCCGGTGCCGCTCACGTCTACCAGATGCCCTGGAAAGGGGCCCTCAGGCACCGAGCAGCGACCCACCGAGGCCGCCCTGCTCCTCCTGCACAGCGGCACCGCCACGAACAGGAGCACCGAGAGGAGGAAGAGCGACGACACCGAGGCCAACGCCACCACCAGGTAGACGGTGAGTGAGTCGGCCTGGGCCTGGGCCGGGGCCGTCTCAGGGAGAGGCAGGTAGGGCTGGGAGAAGCCGTCCACCAGGAGCACGTGCAGCGTGGCGGTGGCAGAGCGCGGAGGCTCGCCATTGTCCTTCACCAGCACCACCAGCCTGTACTTGGCTGCGTCGCGCTCGCTCAGCAGCCTGGCGGTGCGCACCTCGCCATTGTGCGCCCACACGCCGAACAGCCCGGGCTCCGTGGCCTTGAGCAGCTGGTACGACAGCCAGGCGTTCTGGCCCGAGTCGCCGTCCACCGCCACCACCTTGGTCACCAAATAGCCCGGCTCGGCCGCCCGGGGCACCAGCTCGGTGCAGGGCGCGGAGCCGTTCTGCAGCGGGTACAGCACGAAGGGCGAGTTGTCGTTGGCGTCCAGCACCAGAACGCGCACCAGCGCCTCGCTGCTCAGCGCCGGGGAGCCGCGGTCTGTGGCGCCCACGTGGAACTCGAAAGCCTGCAGGGCCTCGTAGTCCAGCGACCTGAGGGCGAACAGGTGGCCGTTGTCTGCGTTGATGGAGACCAGGAAGGCGAGGGGCAGGTGCGGGTCCTGCGGCGGCAGCAGCGAGTAGGTGACCTGGGAGTTGGGGCCTGAGTCTCTGTCTGTGGCGCTGACACTGCCGATGTGCAGGGCGGGGTTGTTGTTCTCGTGGACTAACAGGGTGTAGGAGGTTTGGGTGAAGGCGGGGGCGTTGTCATTGACGTCGGAGACCTGCACGGTTATGGTCTGCTGGGTTTTCAGCCTGGGTGTCCCGAAATCAGTGACGGTGATGGTGATGTTATACTCGGCTCTGCTCTCTCTGTCCAGCGCGCCTTCTGTTACCAGGGTGTAGAAATTCTCCACAGAAGGTCTTAGTAGAAAGGGGAGATTGTTCTCTATTGAACAAATAACTTGTTGGTTATGTCCAGAGTCTGCATCTGAAACACTGAAAACTGCCACTATGATCTCTGGCAAGTTTTCTGGGATGGGGCTGATGAAGAACGACATGGTGAGTTCAGGGGCATTGTCATTCATGTCCAGGACCCTGACGACTAAAGAGCATTTTCCTGATAGGCCTCCACCATCTGTAGCCTCAACATCCACGTCATAAGACTGAATTTCCTCAAAATCCAAAGTCTTTCTCAGCCGAATTTCTCCTGTGATTGCGTTTATTTCGAAGGGTTGGTTGATGTCATCGACTTGAAACAGGGCGTAAGATACTTTCCCAAACGATCCTGCATCTAAATCTCTGGCTGAGACGGTAATAACCAGAGAGCCGAGGGGGTTATTCTCAGGGACTTGCGCCTCATAGAGCTCCTGAGCAAACTCGGGGACGTTGTCATTGATGTCCAAAACCTGGATCTGAATCTCGGAGGTCCCTGACCGGGGCGGAGACCCGCCATCCAGCGCGGTGAGCGTTAGCCTGAGTTGGGGCTGCTCCTCGCGGTCCAACGGTTTGTCCAGCACCAGCTCCGGGAACTTCCTGCCTTCGCTGCGATTGCGGGTGAGAACGTGGAAGTGAGGGTTGGAGCTGATTGTGTATCTCTGAAGGCCGTTGCTGCCAGTGTCTAAATCGTGTGCCATTTTCAAAGGAAATATCTTTCCTGGCATAGTAATTTCTGATATTTTCAGGAGCATTTCTCTGGCAGGGAATTCCGGGGCGTGGTCATTTATATCTCTGACTCGCAAGGAAGCCTGAAAAAACTGCAAGGGGTTTTCCAGTAACACTTGGAAAGGTAGCACACACGGCTCACTGGAGCCACACAGCTCCTCCCGGTCCAATTTTTCATTTAGCAGTAAATCATGGGTCTGTGGATCAAACTGCAAATGTTGTCTGTTACCTTTGAAAACAACCCGAGCGCCCCGAGAAGCCAGCTCCCCCACCCTCAGTCCCAGGTCCTTTGTCAAGTTGGCCACAAACGTGCCACTTTCTGTCTCCTCCAGTACGGAATACTGAATCGATTCAGAACCCACCTCTCCCCAAAGCATCAATAAAATGAAGAACGCCACTTGCCTTTTCTTGTTCTGTACTTTAGTTTGCATCATGTCTATTGTTATGTCTGAATACGGAAGAAAAATCCTTTTCAGCTCCCAATCACCACATCTACCGTCGACCCTCTCGGATGACTTTGCAGAGATTTTTAAATTCGTTCTTACAATTTGTCTGGCGACGACTACCTTCCCGGACACATCTGTCTCAGCTTTAGCTGTAAATGTGGTTTGTATTTTTACTTGGCTTCTGGGTGAAACGGAGTCCCCCAAGTCTGCAGAGCTTTCATTCACTCTCTTAGCTTGTACCGCCACCACGCGTTCAAACTAATAACTTCATGAGATGTTTTCAGTTCAATAGCATTTCCGAAATCTGAGCATTATAAAGACTTTTAAGTCGAGTCAGTGTTTCTCAAACTGAGTGCGTGGACCACATGCATAAATAATTGCTTGCGAGGGTTGTTTTTTGTGTGTGTATGTTTTTGTTTTTAAGCCAATTCCTGGGTTCACTCCCCTCTAGAACTTGAATCAAATTCCCTGGTGGTGCTAATTAAGGAGAAAGATTGAAGTGCAGATTCTACACTTCAATCTTTCTCCTTTGATTCTTCAGCAGCGCAGTTTATCTCTGATGAGCCATTTAATCTATGAGTCTAAGAGGTACACTATTTAATTGTCCCAACAAACAATGCAAAACAACAAAGTTTGTTAGCAACAATAACGGTAAAATAAACAATAAATTATCTAAATTATATGACTCATAAATGGCATGAACAAAAAACCTACTTTGTTATATAGTTACACCTGCACAGTAAAAAGAACAATTAGGCTATTAGGAGGAAAACTGAGGCCAAGAAGTACATATGATACGTGTATCTAAGTAAATTAAAGTATTTAAAAGAGAGACTAGAAGCAATCAAGTAGTTGTCATAAGCATTTTAGGATTCTACTCCATTTTTGCATGGATAGAATTAGACATTATTTTAAGAGGCTTGTGCATGTTATTCTAACTTTTTTGATCAAATTCCCCTCTTACATTATTTAATCAAGGTCCAAATATATTACCCTGTTGTACAAACATGATGCAATGCGGAAAACAAACATTAAAGAATCACCTTCACCATCTTCTCACAGCAAAAAGAACACCAAGTCCTATAAATACAGGCCAAATTAAGGTACTGTAAAAAAAGGTGAATTACATTTGAGTGAATGCCATGGAATTCAGTGATGGAATATTATGGCTATATCCATTCCCATCTCACCAGTTTCTACTCAGATACATTGGAACATGTATCTCTAAACCAACTGAAAATGTGTGAAATAGATTAGTGCACATAGAAGAGGCCAAATATGCCAAACAATTCAATTCATTTCAGATTGATTTCATATTTATTGAGAGGTGAAATCAATTGAATTCAAACAAAGTTCACTTCAGGTAAGAGCCAAGGTGACAGAAGATTAAAAATCAAGATATTTTCAAATACATAAACTCTAGGCAAAACAAATAAGGCTAAATAAAATCTAAACTCTGAATAGCTGAGATGATCTTGTAGTTCAAAATCACCTCTATGTAGCCAGAAAAACAAAAGATTATGAATGTGACCAGCCTCCAGGGTTCACTTGATAGATGCTACTGAAAACACACTGTTCCTTGAGAATGTGAGTAAAAAAATGAACTTATAAAATAAAACCAACAATAATAAACATCTTGGACTGGTGTCATTTCTTTGCTGAAACAAGGCCATTACTTCCTGCTCAATCTTAAATGCTTCCTTCTTTCAATGAGCATTCTGAGTTCCGATTCCAGCTTAACAGCATCCACAAAGTCTTTTATTCACTCTGTTTCTCTGAAGCACCACCAGGCATCCTCAAATATAGGTTGTTGAATTATTTTTTACTTCAAAGCAAATTTATCAGCAGTACAGTATTTGTCAAACTCCATTTAGATCCTTGAAATGTCTTTGATAACATTGGTAATTATACAGAAAGAGGATAATAGCTCAAAGTACCCCAAAAAGATATCAGTTGGGTCTATCAAGAAACTTTTTTATAGAAAATGGATTACATTAGATTGTTTCAGGAGAATGTTTCTCTGTGTTGCCCTCTTTTGCTTTGATTTGATTGCCTAGAGTAGAGTTGAATTAAGTTTGCATTCGTAAACATGTTCTCACAAGGACTCATTAACTTAAAATTTTTATTATGGAAAAATTCTAACATATACAAAGCAAACAGAATAAGCCTCTGTACACAATCAGTTTCACAACATTCTGTTGTCTTGTTTTGTCTATACCTTTCTCTCCATTCTCTGCTTCCCATTCAATGATTACTTTTGTATCATTCTTTTCTTAAGGCAATGTTTACAGAAATTGAAATGCACAAATCTTAACTGTACCATTTTAACAAATGGATTCATGTGTGCAACTCACACTTTTTTCAAGATACGGAACATTTTCATCATTCACTGGGAATCATCTTAATCATATTTTGAAGCTCAGTTTTATTAACTGGGGAGCAAAACCTTAGTCTCATCTGGACACATGATGGAAAAGTAGACAATATGAAAAAGTACCATGCCCCATATTCTTTATGCTCATGTATGCTAAAGTGAAGTGATAGATTAATTTAGCTGGACTATTACCAGCAAGCCGAAATAGTATTTTAACTGATTGAATGTTGTAAAGTATGTTAAAATTAATTTTATTTAGTTAGCCTGTAATGACAGGTTGAACAGCCCTTGTCCGAAATGCTTAAGACCAGAAGTGTTTCAGATTTCAGATTTTTTAGATATTAGAATATTTGCATGTACATACTGGTATATCTTGGGAATGAAAACCAAGTCTAAACATGAAATTCATTTAAGTTTCATATACGTCTTATAAAAATAGCCTGAAGGCAATTTTGCATAATATTTTTAAACAATTTTGTGCATGAAACAAAGTTTGCATTACGTACTTATGTGTGGAATTTTCTACTGTGGCATCAGGTTGGCTCAAAAAATTTCGGGTTTTGGAGCAGTTCCTATTTTTGGATTTTTGGATTAGGGATGCCCAACCTGTACCTGTACTGCATAGCTGATCAAGCTGATTTCCTTTTTATGTTCCAGTTAATCCCATTATAATTTTAAAAATTATTCAAGTTTATCAAAAGAGAAAGGAAAAGACCTTCAAGGACAAATTGAATCTCTTAAAACTCTTCTTTAGTTATATGGAAAGAAAAACACAGTAATACAGGGAAAAGTTAGAGATGATATATAAGCAATCACTTAAAGAAACTCAATTAACAGGAGATATGTTGCAAGGAAGTTGAAAATATAAAGGATTTGATACTAAATCACATTTGAAACCTGAAATGATTGGGTAAGACTTTTTGTCAGTATTGCTAGAGGTTTGTCATTTTTTTAAATGTTTTTTGAAGAACCAGTTCTTTGTTTCTTTATTGCTTTCTCTATTTCCTTTGAATTTTCTTGATTTCTTCTATTATCTTTGTTATTTCCTTCTTTCTGAATGCTTCGGGTTTATTTTTCTCACCTTTTTCTAGATTCTCGAGGTAGAAGCTTGAAACTGATGAACTGGTGGGTGACCAATTTGAGAATTTTCCTCTTTTCTTTTCTTTTTTTTTTTTTTTTGAGACGGAGTTTCGCTCTGTCACCCAGGCTGGAGTGCAGTAGCGCGATCTCGGCTCACTGCAAGCTCCGCCTCCTAGGTTCACGCCATTCTCCTGCCTCAGCCTTTCCGAGTAGCTGGGACTACAGGCGCCCGCCACCACGCCCGGCTAACTTTTTTTTGTATTTTTAGTAGAGACGGGGTTTCACCTCGGTCTCGATCTCCTGACCTCGTGATCCGCCCACCTCGGCCTCCCAAAGTGCTGGGATTACAAGCGTGAGCCACCGCGCCCGGCCGAATTTTCCTCTTTTCTAATGTACATATTTAGTGCTATAAAATTTTCCTCTCTGCACTGTGTTAGCTGGTCTCACAAAATCTGATGTGTTGTATTTTCATTTTCAATTCAGGTCAACGTATTTTTAAATTTCCCTTGAGATCTTCTTTTTGATTCATAGATTATTTAGAAGCATGTTGCTACATATCCGAGCATTTGAAGGTTTTCCTCTTTCCATTATTCATTTTTAGTTTAATTTCATTGTGCGTAGAGAACCCACTCTGTATGATTTCACTATTAATTTGGTTGAGGTTGGTTTTACGGCTGAGGTTGTGGTTATCTTATACAGGTTCTGTGAGCATTTGAAAATAATGTGTATTCTGGTATTGTTTATTCTGGTGTATTCTGGTATTTTTTATTCTGGTGTATTCTGGTACTGGAGTGTTCTGGTGTATTCTGGTATTGGGGTATTTTATAAATATTAATCAGATGCTGTTAGTTGATGGTGTTATTGAGTTCTTCTATATCTGCTGATTTTCTGCCTTGTTGGTCTATCAATTGTTGAAGGTCATTGAAGTCTCCAATTGTAATTGTGGATTTCTCTATTTCTCTTTCTGTCAGTTTTTGCTTCATACATTTTGCGGTTTTGTATATATGCATTTGGGATTGCTATGTTTTCTTCTTTTTTCATTATATAATATCTCACTATGTCTCTGATATGTCCCATGCTGTCTCTGATGCTTTTCTTTGCTCTCATGTCTACTTTATATGACATTATGGCTACTCCTGCTTTATTAATTAATTTATCTAGTTATTTATTTATTATTTTTATTTATTTATTTTTGAGACAGAGTTTTGCTCTTGTCTCCCAGGCTGGAGTGCAATGGTATGATCTCGGCTCACAGCAACCTCCATCTCCCAGGTTGGAGTGCAATGGTATGATCTCGGCTCACAACAACCTCCACCTCCCAGGTTCGAGCAATTCTCCCGCCTCAGCCTCCGGAGTAGCTGGGATTACAGGCACCCATCACCACAGCAGCTAATTTTGTATTTTTAGTGGAGATGGGGTTTCACCATGTTGGCCAGGCTGGTCTCGAACTCCTGACCTTAGGTGATCCTCCTGCCTCAGCCTCCCAAAGTGCTGGGATTACAGGCATGAGCCACTGCACCCAGCTCCTGCTTTATTTTTTCATTAATAATTGTATGCATTTTTGTCTTTTTACTTTCAAACTGCATATATCATTATATTTGAAATTAAGTTTGAGACATATAGTTGGGTCATGATTTTTTAAACCCATTCTCCTAATGTTTTTGTTTTAATTGATGTGCTCAAACCATTTACATTTAACATAATTATTGATTAGTAGAGATTAACTCTGCTATTTTTTATTTCCTGTTTGTTTTCTCTGTTTTTTTATTTGTTTCTCTGTTTTCATTTTTCTAACTTCCTATGGGTTATTGGAACATTTTTTTAGAATTCTGTTTTGATTTAGCTGTAGTGGGTTGTTTTTTAGAGTGTATCACTTTTTATAGCTTTTTACTGATTAATCTAGGTATTATACTACGTATACACAACTTACCAGTTTACCGATTGATATCACTAACTGATATTTTTACCAGTTCAAATGAAGCATAGAAAATGTACCTCCCTGTGTGTCCTTTTACCCTCCTTCATTTATAATATGTTTTAAATATTTCCTGTACATACACTTAGGACCACATTTAGAAAGTGTTATAATTTTGGATTCAACCACCAAACATAATTTAGGAACTTCAAGAGAAAAAGAAAAGTCTATTGTATTTACTCATATTTTTGTTTCCTGTGTTGTTTCTTCCTTCTTGATGTTCCAAGATTACTTTTTAAATTGTTTCCTTTCTGTTTGGAGAACTTGCATTGCAAATATTTTAAGGTAGGTATACTGGCAACAAATTCTTTTCCTGAAGGATAGTTTCACTGGATATGGGATTTTGGGATGACAGTCGTTTTCTTTCAGCACTTGAAAAATATTGTGCAACTTCCTTCTAGCCTCCATGGTTTCTAATAAGGAATCTACTCTCATTCAAATTGTTACTGCCCTGTAGGTAAGGTGTCATTTCTCCTTCACTGCTTTAAAGATATTTTGTCCTTAGTTTGTAGAAATTTCACTATGATGCCTTGGTGTGGATTCCTTTGGGTTTATCCTGTTTGGGATTTGTTCGGCTTCTTGAATTTCTGGTTTATGCCTTTTGCCAATTTGCTTAGTTTCAAGCCATTATTTCTTTGAGTACTTTTTTAGCTGCACCCTCCTTCTGTCCTCCTTCTGGGACTCCAGTGACACAAAGGTTAGATCTTTTGGTATGCCCCCACAGGTTCCTGAGCCTCTGTTCATTTTTTAGCTCTATTTTCTCTGTCCTCTTCAGAATGGGTAATTTCTATTCTTCCATCTTCTGGTTCATTGATTCTTTGTGCCCTCCATTCTGCTGTGGAGCCCGTATCTTGAGTTTTTATTTCAATTATTGTATCTGGGTTTTTCTTTTTCTTTTTTTTTTTTTTTTGAGACAGAGTCTTGCTCTGTCACCCAGACTAAAATGCAGCAGGGCAATCTTGGCTCACTGCAACCTCCCCGCCTCCTGGGTTCTAGTGATTCTCCTGCCTCAGCCTCCCAAGTAGTTGGGATAACAGGCATGCACCATCACACCTGGCTAATTTTATATTTTTAGTAGAGACGGGGTTTCACCACATTGGCCAGGCTGGTCTCGAATTCCTGACCCCACGTGATCCACCAGTCTCGGCCTCCCAAAGTGCTGGGATCACAGGCGTGAACCACTGCACCTGGCCCCATTATTACATCTTTAATTTCTAAAATTTCCATAGGCATTTCTTTATATCTTTCATTTCTTTGCTGAGACTCTGTTTTTCATTTGTTTCAAATATGTTCATAATTGCTCATTGAAAGATTTTGATGAGCTCTGTTTTTAAAATTTGTCAGATAATTCTAACATCTGTCATCTTGGTGTCAGCATCTCCTTGTTGTCTTTTTCATTCACTTTAATATTTTCCTGATTCTTGGTTTGACCCAGATAGTGCCTTCCTGGATGTGCCTGTACCCAAAAGGAACCCTTGCCCAAATATATGAGGCAATATATTCAAGAATGCTTATAGCAGCACTGTTTATAGTAACAAAACTCTTAGAACAACCAAAAAGTAAATCATTAGTAAAATGAATTTAAAGCTCATAGTATTCCATTTATGTAATGGAATACTATAGAACAGTTAAGTGAATAAACTGAATTAACATGGATAAATTCAATACCATAATGATTAAAAAGAGCAAGCTCACAGAGGATCCATACTATATAAATTCATTTATATAAATTGCAAAGACAGATACAACTAAATGGTAAATCATTTAGGAATACATGCTTTTCTATTGCAACTATAAAGAAGAACAAACAATTTAGTAAAAATTCAGAAAACTGGTTCTCTTTCATAGGGTTGAAAGATGTTATGATGGAGGCATAACATCTTGGCATAGTTCTAATTCTTAAGCTGGGTAACGGGTAGATAAGTGACCATGTTATTATTGTTTATTATTATTATTGTACATATATGTTGTATACATTCTTTTGAATTTTGATAGATTTTAAAATAGAAAAAAGTAAAAACAAACAAACAGCAATTTCTGAGCTGGGCATGGTAGCATCTGCCTACTGCTCAACAGGCCAAGGCAAGAGGATCACTTGAGCTGAGAAGTTGAAAACCAGCCTGGGTAACACAGCAAGACCTTGTCGCTAAAAAAAAAAAGTTCTTTCATAAAAATCAAGCAATTTCTCTGGAGTCAGGCTGCCTGGATTCAAATTCTACTTCCACCTCTTATTAGAGAGGTGACTGTTGAAATCCTAACCCCCAACGTGATGGTAGGAAGTAGGGCTTTGAGTGGTAATTAGGTCAGGAAGAAGCAGCCCTGAATGAGATTGGTGCATTTATAAAAGTGATTCCAGAGAGCTCTCTTGCCTTTTTTCTGCCATGTGAGGATACAAGGAGAAATCAGTGCTCTGAAACCTGGAAGAGGGCCCTCACCAGAACTCAACCATGCTAGCACCCTGATTTTAGACTTCCAGCCCTAACACTGTAAGAAATTACTTTGTTATTTATAAGCCACTCAATCTATAGTATTTGTTACAGCAACCCAAACTGACCTTGTGCAAATCGCTTTACCTCTGTGTGTTCCAGTTTGTTCACCTTGAAAATATAGACACTAATTGTACCATTATTTTGATGATTAAATGAGATTTGTATAAAGTATTTAGAGAATAGCCAAGTACACCGAAAGTATGTAGTAGTAGTAATTGTACATAATATATAAAAGTGTTTAAAAACAAAGTTCATAGAAACTTGAATATGCCACTGACTAAAAATTCATCAGAAATACTCAAAAATAAAGTGAGAGACTTCAGAACATAGAAAAGCTAAAGATGTAAAATAAAGTATAAGAAACAAAGAAATAATTGAGAATATTCAATATCTGACAAGCACAAGTTTCAGAAGGAAATAACAAGATTAAACTTAGGGATACAACTATTAAGAAAATAACAGTAGAAATGGGCTGGGCACAGTGGCTCACACCTGTAATCCCAGCACTTTAGGAGGCTGATGCAGGTGGATCACTTGAGGCCAGGACATTGAGATCACCCTAGCCAATGTGGTGAAACCCCAACTCCATTAAAAAAAAATCCAAAAAAAAAATTAGCTGGATGTGGTGGTGTGCACCTATTGTCCCAGCTACTCAGGAGGCTGAGTCAGGAAAATCGTTTGAACCCGGAAGGCAGAGGTTGCAGTAAGCTGAGATTGCAGATTGCACCACTGCACTCCAGCCTGGGCAACAGAGTGAGATCTGTCTCAAAATAATAATAATAACAGAAATGAAGTAATCCCAGATAAAAAAGGTATAAATTGTTAGAATACATAAGTACATTGAGTGTTCAGTCAAAGGAATGAAAAAAATATAATACTATTATGAAATTAAAGCCATCTAAAAAGAAGAGAAAATTCTAAGGGAAGGAGACACAGAAGATTCCTTTCTCTACAGAAATATGGAGAGAGAGAAATGGGGGCATAAAAAATCAACAATCACACTGGCATAAAATTTTTTATCAAAAATTATGAATCAATAATCAATATATTAATGATTTTAAATTTCCAAGCAATAATTCTGTATCTGGCCAAATCATCAATTAAATATGAAGGAAAACTAAATGCATTTTAGGCAGAGACACAGAAATTTGCTTTTTTGTGAACCCTCCTTTAGGAAGACATTTCAGGATATATTGTAGCAAAGAGAGGGAATAAAAAGGGAAACAAGTGATCTGTTAAATAATGGACTCAACCAGGAGAGATATGAAGACAAGATGACAGTTTTGTACAGACTTAGAGATCATTTAGTCCAGATGGAAGCAGAAAGCTAGAGGACTTCAGGTTAGGAAATATGGTAAAGTGAATTATTGATTGAGATTTTGAAAATATGGTAAAGCCAACTAATGGAGTCTAAAATGATGAATCTATTTGGTCTTGATTTTAGGAACATACTGTTTTCAGTGGTACAGGAAGCACAACATTGGATCCAAAGAGCAGGAAAGATAGTCCCTATCACTAAAACATAAAGTGAGAGACATCAGGACATAGAAGAAAAGCTAAAAATGTAAAATAAAAGAGAAATATAAGAAACAGAAAAATAACTAAGAATATTCAATTTTTTTGTTTGTTTTTTTGTTTTTTTAATTTTTATTAAGAATATTTAATAACAGACAAGCACAAATCTCAGATGGAAATAACAAGATTAAACTTAGGGATATACTATTAAGAAAATAATAGTAGAAATGAAGTAATCTCAGCTCTAAGATTACTTAGATCTGTAAGTAATCCCAGACTACTTAGAGGTTTCAGTAAGTAATATGGCTCTGCAATGAGCAATATTTTGAGAAGAGAATCAGTCCAACAACCTGGAACTCTTCTGACACTCACAGGTTGGCCATAATCTCCTCCTATTGAATGTGAACAATTTCATATAACACGAAGACCAGAAAATAACCTTACAACCCTGATGGAGCCAGACTTCATGCTTGAGGAGAGAATGTCTAAAACAAAAAAGAAAAAGACAAAAGAGCTCTTTTTCCTTGCTAGTATGAGTGAATGCTGCTTATTTACCAATTACAGATTTAATTTCAGTGTTTTTCCCACTTCCTAAGTGAAATTCATTAAAATAATATAGAATTACCCAATTTTCTGAAAGCATCCAATCCAGAGCTGACCTGTACTTCTTGAACCTCTGTTAAAACCACCTAACAGAAGACCAAATCCTATAACTCCTCTGTAAGACCCTGTTACTAAAGTGACCGCTGTTTCCTATTGTGTGCAGTCTCCTTCATTGCAACAAGTCAATAAACCCAACTTTGTTCTGATACGGTGAGTTCTTGGTGATTTGGGACTGCAGGGCATTCATAATTTATATAATCATTTAAAGTAAATTTTAAATATTCTAAGATATATCTATAGACAAGACAAGGAATTCTTAGCTATGGTTGTAACGATGTAAAATGTAAAATAGAAGTTCAACTGAGAGAGGTTGGAAAGTGTTAAGAGAGAAACAGATATAAAAGGAAGAATAAGAATGCTATTCTTTTCTTCATACAAAAATCTAATGAAACTGTTATTACTGGAACAATAAAGAAAGGTTTCAGTTTGATCAGAGAAGTACCCAAAAATAGTAATATAGCTACATCTGTAAAACAAAAGATTGAAGTTGTTTTAAGTGTGCTAGTTACTCAGCAATCATGATAGGAAATTAATTGTCTAAAGTTTATGAAAGTTACTACATTAGTCTGTGAGGGCTGCTGTAACAAATACCACAGACTGGGTGGCTTAAACAACAGACATTTCTTTCCTCCTAGTTCTGGAATCTAGAAGTCCAGGATCAAAGTGCTGGCAGGGTTGGTTTCATTTGGAGGCCTCTCTCTTCGGCTTGCAGATGGCTATCTTTTTCTAGTGTCTTCACATAATCATCCCTCTGTGTGTTCACATGTCTGACATCTCTTTCTCTATGTTCTAGTCTCCTCATCTTATAAGTATAGCAGTTATATTGGATTAAGTTCTGCCCTAATGACCCATTTTAATGTGATTACCTCTTTTTAAGGGCCTATCTTTAAACATAGTCACATTCTGAGGTAGTGGGAGTTAGGGTTTCAACATATGAATTTGAGGGGGATATGGGAACATAGTTCAGCTCATAATGGTTACAAACATATTCCTTAGTGATAAGAAAGTAAATATAAGAAGAGCTTTAAAAAATGTATAAAGTGCTTGCCAATGGGATAAAATGAAAAACAGACAATACCAGTTTGTTGGCAGAAATGTGGAAAAATTTGTACATCTGGACACCGGGGATAGCAATGTAAATTAGTACAACCACTGGAAGACTATTGGGAAATGTCTGCTAAAAGTAAACATGTACTTACAAGATGGGCAACAATTCCACTCCTAGGCATATAGCCAACAAAACTGCATATACAGGTTGCCAAAAGCATGTTAAAAGAATGTTTATAGCAGTATAATTCATAACAGCCAAACTTTGCCCCATCCCAAATACTGATCTAAAAGATAGATAGTAAATTGTGGTATATTCATACAGTGGAATATTATACAGCAATGAGAACGAAAGGACTAAACTTAAAAGGTGTATTATGGATAAATTTCATAAACATAATGCTGAGTGAAAAAAGCCAGACACAAGCAGTTCATACTCTATTACTCTGTTTATATGAATTCAGAAGAGGCAAAATTAAACTATGGTATTGGAAGTCAGCATATTTGCTGTACTTGGGGTAGTAGTGATTGTAAGGAGTAATTTGTGCGGCACCTGGGGTGCCAGTGATGTTTCATTTTCTCTTCAAGCTGCTGGTACTAAATATGTTACTTTGTGAATATATATTGAGTTGAACATAAAGGATTTGTTCACTTTTCTTCATGTAAGTAATTCAATTAAACTGTTTTTAAAAATTTGCTGATAGGACTCAGGGCTGCAAAAAAGAGTAAATAGAAGATTGTTGCCTTTTACATATTTTTTCACATATTTCATTTGTTAACATATGTATGTATTTGTCTTTGTTTTAAACAATTAAAATACGATGATGTGAAACATTTTTAATTTTTGCATTTTAGCATCAAATATATAATACCTAAGGGTGTGATGAAGTAGAATGGGCAGAATATATAGAAAATAAAATTAATACTTGATTTTATTAAGGTGGTTTATCACAACAAATACCACCAAGAAGAGAAAAAAATCTCCGGAAAATCAACAGCATGCATGAATTTGGAATGACCCTATGTAAATAAATGCAATGAAATTAAATTGAATTTTCAACAGTTGGACAGCATAAAGTTCAAAAGACAAATCCATTAAAAAGGGAAATAAAAGCTAAATCTCAAGGTGAAATTTTTGTACATGACACTCTCGAATTCTAGATCTGAAAAAGTTTGGGATAAATGGCAGAAAACAACGCGTCATAACGAGATCTCTAATTCAATCCAAAGCTATTCCTGAAGGCAGCAGGTTTCCCTATTTCTTCACCAGCGCCCTGGGGCAAAAGGTTAGGAATAATCGGCTTCAGGAACTTGAACTCGCCGGCCCCTGAGTCTCCGGTCAAACACACCTCGTACTGGTAGCTCTGGGACAGGGTCCCGGTGCCGCTCACGTCCACTAGATGTCCTGGAAAGGGGCCCTCGGGCACCGAGCAGTGACCCACCGAGGCCGCCCTGCTCCTCCTGCACAGCCGCACCGCCACGAACAGGAGCACCCAGAAGAGGAAGAGCGACGACACCGAGGCCAACGCCACCACCAGGTAGACGGTGAGCGAGTCGGCCTGGGCCTGGGCCGGGGCCGCCTCCGGGAGCGGCAGGTAGGGCTGGGAGAAGCCGTCCACCAGGAGCACGTGCAGCGTGGCGGTGGCCGAGCGCGGAGGCTCGCCATTGTCCTTGACCAGCACCACCAGCCTGTGCTTGGCCGCGTCGCGCTCGCTCAGCAGCCTGGCGGTGCGCACCTCGCCATTGTGCGCCCACACGCCGAACAGCCCGGGCTCCGTGGCCTTGAGCAGCTGGTACGACAGCCAGGCGTTCTGGCCCGAGTCGCCGTCCACCGCCACCACCTTGGTCACCAGGTAGCTCGGCTCGGCCGCCCGGGGCACCAGCTCGGTGCAGGGCGCGGAGCTGTTCTGCAGCGGGTACAGCACGAAGGGCGAGTTGTCGTTGGCGTCCAGCACCAGCACGCGCACCAGCGCCTCGCTGCTCAGCGCCGGGGAGCCGCGGTCTGTGGCGCCCACGTGGAACTCGAACTCCTGCAGGGCCTCGTAGTCCAGCGACCTGAGGGCGAACAGGTGGCCGTTGTCCGCGTTGATGGAGAGCAGGGAGGCGAGGGGCAGGTGCGGGTCCTGGGGCGGCAGCAGCGAGTAGGTGACCTGGGCGTTGGTGCCTGAGTCTCTGTCTGTGGCGCTGACACTGCCGATGTGCAGGGCGGGGCTGTTGTTCTCGCGGACGAACAGGGTGTAGGAGGTTTGGGTGAAGGCGGGGGCGTTGTCATTGACGTCGGAGACCTGCACGGTTATGTTGTGCTCGGTTTTCAGCCTGGGTGTCCCCAAGTCGGTGACAGTGATGGTGATGTTGTACTCGGCTTGGCTCTCTCTGTCCAGTGTTCTCTGTGTCACTAGGGTGTAAAAGTTTTTTAATGTGGGCTTCAAAAGAAAGGGGAGATCATTCTGGATGGAGCAAATCATCCTACCGTTGTCCCCAGAGTCTGGATCAGAAACACTGAAAACAGCGACTACAGTTTCCGGGGCATTTTCTGGGGTAGGGCTGGAGAGCGTAGACATGGTGAGTTCAGGGGCGTTGTCATTCACATCCACCACTTCTATAGCCACAGTGCATTTTCCTGAAAGGCCCCCACCATCTGTGGCTACAATTTCCACGTTATAATATGGAGTTGCCTCGAAATCCAGTGCCCTTTTCAGGCGAATTTCTCCTGTTTTTTCGTCTATTACAAATGGTTGAGTAAGTTCATCGCCTTGGAATAGAACATAGGCTACACTCCCATACGCTCCTGCATCTAAATCTCGGGCGGAGACAACGACAACTAAAGAGTTAAGGGGGCTGTTCTCGGGCACCTGTACCTCATAGAGTGATTGTAAAAATTCAGGGACGTTGTCATTATTATCCAAGACGACAATGCGAACTGTGGTGGTCCCGGACCTGGGCGGAGCCCCACCATCCAGTGCAGTGAGTGTTAAGCTGAGCTCAGGCCGCTCCTCCCGGTCCAGCGCTTTGTCCAGCACCAGCTCTGGGTATTTTCTGCCATCTCCGCGATTACGCATAGCAACATGAAAGTGGGAATTTGGGCTGATTGTGTAGTTCTGAACAGTGTTGCTACCTATGTCAAAGTCCTGGGCTATTTTTAAAGGAAACACAGTCCCTGGCTGGGTGCTCTCTGGGATTTTTAGGAGCATTTCCCTCTCTGGGAACTCTGGGGAATGGTCATTTATATCTGTGAGCTGAAGATCAGTTTGAAAAAACTGCACTGGGTTTTCTAGTAAGACTTGGAAATGCAATATACAGGGTTCTGTCGCTCCGCACATCACCTCCCGGTCTAGTTTTTCATATAGAAGCAAATTGCCGGTCTTTATATCAAGCTGCAAGAGCTCTTTGTTTCCTTTGTAATGGATTCGCGCGCCCCGAGTGGCCAGTTCCCCCACCGCAAGACCCAGGTCTTTTGCCAGGTTGGCCACAGAATAGCCACTTTCTGTTTCTTCTGGTATGGAATATCTAACTGCCTCAGAGCCAGCCTCCCACAAAAGCAACAATATAGCAAGAAACATAACTTGCCTTTTCTGTGACGTTTTTGCTAGCGCAGTCTCCATTGTTCAGACCCGGTCCAGAAGGCGCAGTTTCTTTAACTCCGTACACAATCCACCCAGATGATTTGCAAAGATAACCGCGAATCCGATCTTTCTTGACTGATTTCCACAAGAACGAAGCCCACCCTTAAGATCTAGCCACTAGATCTTACCTAAAATGCATCCTTCTTTTAGAGTTTGGATTCCCCAGCTTAATGGCGCCGGAGTTATCCGCAGAGCCCACTATCCACACTCTTGGCCTGCAGCGCCACCAGGCGTCCTAATTTACTATTGCATATAGTATTTGCCATTTCATCCTAAATTCTAACTGACGTGTATCCATAACCTTTTGTCACATAAGCTCTCCCGATGGTATCTCCAGCTGTTAGTTACTGAAAGTTCTAAATAAATGTTGTGGAGTTAATCTGCAGTGAGAAAATACTTTTGAGAAAAAAACTAAAATTATATATTAATCTCCATAAAAGTACTGTTGAGTACACAAATATATTTGGTGTTTCTTATTTGATTATATTAAATAAGTGATCAGGAATATCTATAAAAATTTAAAGTTTAAGAAAAATTACTTTCACTTTGAAGTAAACACCAATAACACCCAGAAAATGGTACAAATCATAGGTGTACAACTCAATGAATTTTCACAAAGTGAACACACTCCTATAAGTAGAACCTAGATTAAAAATACTACCCAAACCCAAGCCCCCACCTGCTATTGTCTGGTTACCACCCTCTCCCCAAAAGATAAGCACTGTCCTGACTTCTGTTGTCATAGCCTTTTTTTTTGAACTTTATACAAATGGAGTTATAGATTGTTACTCTCGTGTGTCTGGCTTCTTCTCAATATTATGTTTGTCAAATTGATCTGTGGCATCTTGTTCTTATTTGTTTTATTCTCATTGCTTTATATTATTCTGTTGTGTGAATATACTATGATTTATTTATTCATTCTCCAGTTGATGAACACTGTTTTCCAGGTTTCAGCTATTTTGGGTAGTACTGGTATAAACATCCTTGTACTAGTCTTTTGGTGACCACATATATATTTATGTTGAATATATTCAAAGGAGTTGGATTGCTATGCATTAAGATGTGCACATATATTTTGCGTTAGCAGATAATGGGAAAGTTTTCTCAAGTAGTTGTACTAATACCAGCAAAGTATGAGAGTTCCAGTTGCTCCACATTCTTGTCAACATTTGATGCTATCTTTTCCATTTTAAACCACTCTGGTTAGTGTGTGGTGATATCATATTGTAATTTTAGTTAGCATTTTCCCTGGTGATTAAACAATTTGAGCACATTTTCATGTTTATCAACCATTAGGATACAATCTTGTGAAGGGCTTATGCAAACCTTTTTACTTTTTTGGGGGGAGGCATTTGCCTGTTTGCTTATTGATCTGCAGAAGTTTCTCATATATTCTGGTTATAAGTCCTTTTTCAGATATATGTATTGCAAATATCTTTTCCCACTCTATGGTTTTTATTTCAAGTCTATTATGTGTCTTTGATGAATAAAATTTCTTACCTTTAGTCAGATTTGTCAATAATTTTCATGTATGATTAGCACTTTTTTGTGTTCTATTTTAGTGTTCACATACTCCAAGGTCATGAAAATATTCTTGTATGATGTATTTTGAAAGACTAATTATTCCACTTTTCATAGTTAGAGCTATAATCAACCTGAAATTAACTTTTCAAGTGAATGAGGTTGGAGTCAAAAGTTTTAAAATACAAGTATCTGAATGCTTTAAACCTTTGCACCATCTATTTAAAAGACAATCCATTTTCCATTGTTTTTGAAAAGTCATCTTTGTTATAAATTAGGTAACCATAGCTCTGAAGATGTTTTATTCAATCTTGTTTATCCTACAATAACTCACTGTGTTAATTATTATAGCTTTATCATGAGCTTTGTTATCTGAGAAGTAAGTTCTCCAGTTTTTTAAAAGTAGACTTTAATTTTTAGAATGGTTTTAGGTTCACAGCAAAAATGAGAGTAAAGTACAGAGATTTCATATATGCCCCTGTCCCCACACAAGCACAGCCTCACACATTATCAACATCCTCCACCAGAGTGGTTCATTTGCTACAGCTGATGAATCTACATTGGCACGTCATTATAACCTGGAGTCCATAGTTTACATTAGGGCTCATTCTTGGTGCTGTATATTCTATGGCTTTGGACAAATTTAAAATTATGTGTATTCACTTTTATAGTATCATACAAAGTAGTTTCACTGCCCTAAAAATCCCCTGTGCTCCACTTATTTATACCTCCCTCTCTCCCCTAGAACCCAATCCAAATGGATTTTCTTTTTACTGTCTCCACAGTTTTGCTTTTTCTAGAGCACTGTGTAGTCGAAATCACACAGTATGTAGTCTTTTCAGATTGGCTTCTTTCACTTAGTAATATCCATTTAGATTTCCTCAATGTCTTTTCACGGGTTGTTAGCTCGTTTCTTTTTGATGCTGAATAGTATTCTATGGGTTGAATGAATTGCAGTTTGTTTATCTATTCACCAACTAAACAACATCTTGATTGCTTCCAAGTTTTGGCAATTATGAATGAAACTGCTATAAACGTCCCTGTGCAAGTTTTTGTGTGAACATAAATTTTCAACTCCTTTGGGCAAATACTAAGGAACATGAGTGCTGGATAGCATGGTAAGAGTATATTTTGTTTTGTATCAAACTGCCAAACTGTCTTCCAAAGTGTCTGTACCATTTTGCATTCCCACCAGCAATGAATGAGAGCTCCTGTTGTTCTCATTACCAGCATTTGGCACTATAAGTGTCCTGGAGTTTGGTCATTCTAATAGGTATGTAGTCATATTTCACTGTTATTTTAATTTGCATTTCCCTGTTAACATATGATATGGAGCATCTTTTCATATGTTTATTTGCCACCTGTATACCTTCTTTGGTGAGGTGTCTATTAAGGTCTTTGGCTTATTTTTAAATTGGGTTCTTGTTGCTGAGTTTTAGTCGTTCTTTGTATATTTTGAATAACAGTCCTTTATCAGATATGCCTTTTGCAAATATTTTCTCCTAGTTTATGCCTTGTCTTTTCATTCTCTTCATACTATCTTTTGCAGAGCAGAAAGTTTTAATTTTAATGAAGTCCAGCTTATTAACTGTTTCTTCTATGGATCATGACTTTGGTGTGGTATCTCTAGTTTGGTTTCTTTTCGTCAAGGTTCCTTTGGTTATTACTGTTTTTGTATTTTCAAATAAACTTAATGTTTGGCTCATTAATTTTCACAAAGAAAGCTGCTGAAATTTTTTTAAAGATTTTATTGAATCTATAGATTGACTAAGAGAGAACTGACATATTCCCAACATTGAGTCTTCCAATTAGTGAACATTGTATATTCCCATAATTATTTAGATCTTCTTTAATTTTTAGCATATTTTAGTTTTCAATGTAGAAGTCTTATACATATTCAAATAGATTTGTTTATAAATAGCTGCTATTTTTGAAATTATTGTGCATAATTAAATTTTTCACTTTTTTTGTTGCTATATAGAAATAGAACTCATGTTTGTATATTGACCTTGTATCCAGTGGCATTGTTAACTTCATTTGTTAATTTCAGTAGCCTGTAGATTCTTCATGGCTTTCAATATATACAATCATGTCTACTTAAAAAGACATTTTTATTTCTTCCCTTCGAAACATAGTGCCTTTTATTCCTTCTTTGCTTTATTCCGCTGTTTACGACCTGTCATAGAATACTAAATTGGAGAAGAAAAGACAAGCATCCTTGTTTCATTCTTGATCTCCAGGGGAAAATTTTAGAAAATTTATCGTTAATGATGTTTCCTGTAGGTTTTTAAAGTCACTCTGAAAGTTCCCTTTGATTTTAGTTTGCCAATAATTTTACCACTACTGTGTGTTGAATTTTATCACATGACTTTTTTCTGTATCCATTGAAATAATCATGTTTTTTTCTTTATCTTTTAATATGGTAAATTGCAATGATCAATTTTCAAATATTAAACTGCCTCTGTATTCCTAAAATAAACTCCGTTTTTTCCAATTATTATTTCTCTTTTATACATTTTAAAATTTTATTTGCTAATATTTTTAAAAATGAATTTTCCATACATATTAATAAAAAAGAATAGTTTGTAATTTTCTTTTCTTATAATATCCATTCAGGTTTGAATGTTATAACATATTCAGATTTATGCTGGCACCCAAATGATTTGGAAAATGTTTTCTATTTTTCTACTCTCTGAAGGAGTTTGTACAAATTAGTGATAATTTTGACATAAGTATCTGGGAGAATTCACTGCTGTGAATTAGAGTAGGAAGGTTTTTAATGAACAACTTTAATTAATATAATAGATATGACTAATCAGATCTTAATTTCATCCTGTTTCAGTTTTGGAAAATTGTGTTTTTAAAGGATGGTTTCTGTTTTACATAAATTGTCAAGTTTATTGGCATAAAATTGTTCATAATAGTTCCTTTTTATTTTTTAAGTGTCTGTAGGTTGATAGTTGTGTTTTTTTAATCCTGATATTGGCAGTTGGTGTTTTCCCTATTTATTTATTTATTTATTTATTTATTTATTTATTTATTTATTTTAATTTTTATTTCTTTTTTTGAGGCTGAGTCTTACTCTGTGGCCCAGGCTGGAGTGCAGTGGCTCACTGCAAGCTCCGCCTCTTGGGTTCACGCCATTCTCCTGCCTCAGCCTCCCCAGTAGCTGGGACTACAGGCGCCCGCCACCATGCCCAGCTAATTTTTTGTATTTTTAGTAGAGACAGGGTTTCACCATGTTAACCACGATGGTCTCGATCTCCTGACCTCGTGATTCGCCCGCCTCGGCCTCCCAAAGTGCTGGGATTACAGGCATGAGCCACCATGCCTGGCCTTCCCTCTTTTTTTCTTGATTAGTCGAAAGAGTCTTAAATTTTAATCATTGTAGAAACCAACTTTTTGCTTCACTGATTTCCTCTGTTGTATATTTGTCATTTATTTTGTTTCTGCCTATGTGTGTGTGTATACAATTGTCTTCCATCTTTATTTGCATTTGATTTGCTGTTCTTTTTCTAGCTTCTTGAGATGAAAGCTTAGATTATTGATTTTTAGCCTTTCTTTTCTAACATGTGCATTTAAGATTTTAAATTTCCCTCTTAAGTACTGATTTGATATGCCAGGTCTTAATTTTTCCCAGTTCAAAATATTTGGAAATTTCTGTTGTGATTTCTTTTTGACTCGTGGATTACACAATTTAATTTTAAAAATTTGGAGATTTCTTATTATATTTTTATTTCTGGCTTAATTCCATTGTGGTCAAAGAACATACTCTGGGTCATTTCAATTTTTTTTTCCCCTGAGACGGAGTTTGCTCGGTCACCCAGGCTGGAGTGCAGTGGCACGATCTCAGCTCACTGAAACCTCTGCCTCCCGATTTCAAGCAATTTTCCTGCCTCAGCCTCCCATGTAGCTGGGATTACAGGTGCCCGCCACCATACCCTGCTGATTTTTGTATTTTTAGTAGAGACTGGTTTTCACCATGTTGGCCAGGCTGTTCTCAAACTCCTGACCTTGTGATCCGCCCATCTCTGCCTCCTGAACTTCTGGGATTACAGGTGTTAGCCATTGTGTCCGGCCTCAATTCTTTTTTAAATATTTGAGGCTTCATTCATGACAAAGAACATGAACAATTTTTATATATCCCACATGCATGTAAGAAGAATGTGTATGCTCCAGTGTGCTATATATTTCAGTTTATTTGAATATGATGTTCGTGTGGTTCGGATCTCCAATATTTTTTGTGTATGTGTGTTTTTTCTTCTTATTCTAATAGGAATTGAGAGAGTTGTATTCAATCTCCCAGTGTAATTGGGTTTGTCTACTTTGTATTCTATCAACTTTATATATTTTGTAGTTATCTAATTGGGATGTATTCAGTTTTAAAATTAACATATTTCTAGTATATTTACCTCTTTATTATTATGAAAAACTTCTCTTTATCTCTAGTAATGTATCTTTCCTTAAAGTCTCTTTTGTCTTATGTAAGTACAGCTACCTAGATTTATTTTGGCTAGTGTTTATATTACTGTATACCTTATCTAATTCTTTTAAACCTTCACTCTTTTTGTGTTCACACACACACTTATTTGATAGCACAGAGTTGAGTTTTTCTTTAATCTAGTCTGACAATTTTTGTTGTTTAATTGGATTATTTAATCCAAATAAAATTAATATAATATCTGACATCTTTCCATTTATACTTACCATCTAATTATTTTTCTATTTGTCACTAAAGTTTAATTTTTCTTTTGGGTTATTCAAATATTTTTAATTTTTCTTCCTTAAATTAGTGTTTTATTACTTTGAGGGTTATCCAAGAAATTACAGCATGCATCTTCAATATACAAGAATCTAACGCACATTATTAATTTTACTACTTCCATGATAATGCTTACAGCCTTAACACTTTTTAACTCTATTTATACCTTTGGCGTTTACATTATTGTTGTTATAAATTTAAAGTTTATATATAATTTAAATCCTTCAGAAACTAGTATTAATATTGTTGCCTTGTATAATCAATATTCAATCAACATTCATTTACATTGACCTTTCTTATTGCTCTTCATTTATTCCTGCAATTCTGTGATTTCTTTTGGATTGTTTTCCTTCTACCTAATGCATTTCATTCAAAGTATTTCTTGGCCAGATGCAGTAGCTCACGCCTGTAATCCCAACACCTTCAGAGGCCAAGGCAGGCAGATCCCTTGAGGTCAGGAGTTCGAGACCAGACTGGCTAACATAGTAAAACCCTGTCTCTACTAAAAATACAAAAATTAGCCAGGCGTGTAGGCACATGTCTGTAATCCCCGCTACTCAGGAGGCTGAGATGGGGAGAATAGCTTGAACCCAGGAGGTGGAGATTTCAGTGAGCCGAGATTGTGCACTGCACTCCAGCCTGGGCAACAGAGTGAGACTCCGTCTCAAAAAAAAAAAAAAAAAAAAAAAGTATTTCTTTTAGTGCAGATGTGACTGTCGTTAATTCCCTTCATTTTTGTCTGAAAATTGCATTCATTTTTGAAGGATATGTTTGCTGGCAATAGAATTCTAACCTAATAGTAATTTTCTTTCAGGACTTTAAAGATGTCATTCCTTTGTCTTTTGATTTCCTGATTTATGTTGAAAAGTCAACTCTCCGTTTTACTGATGCTCCTTTAACAAGAATGTATTATTTCTTATATGGTTGGTTTTAAAATTATCTCTTTGACTTTGGTCTTGAGAAGCTTTCCTATGATATGCCTAAGTAGGCTTTGTTTTTATTTAGCCTATTATTTATTTCTTGAATATCTTGAAGGATTGAAGATTTTCACCAATTTTGGAAAATTCCTTGTCATTATCTCTTCAAATACTGCCTCATTCTTGTTCTCTCTTTCAGTATGTTAGAGTTTTTAAAAATTACGTTCCACATATCACTAATGTTCTTTTCTGTATATTTTATTATTTTATTCTCTGTGCTTATATTTGGATGTTAATATTGAATTGTCTTGCATCCACTAATCCTGTGTTCTTTTATGACTATGACATTAAACCATTTAAATAGCTTTAATTTCAGATAATACAATTTTTCAGTTCTAGAATTAACTTTCACTTTTAAAGTTCAATTCTCCAGTGAAATTATCTCTTTATTTTCTCTATTGTTCTTTATTTTTAACATATTAGACTTACTTATTTTAACATCATTCAGTTAATTTTAATATCTGAATCATTTATGGGTAATTTTTATTGTCTGTTTTTTTCTCTTGGTTTTATTCATGTTACCCAGTTTTTGGTGTGTGTACCTAGGAATTTTTTATTGAATGCTGAATATTTATATAAAAAGCTATCCAAGGTTAAGATATTATCTTCCTCCAACAAGAGTTCACCTTTTCCTCTGTTAACTTGATAGAGTTCTGTCTAAACAAATGATCTCAACTGAAAGAGGCACTGGGCTTTGTCAAGGTTCTTTGCAGTTCTGATAAGCACCTGGCTCTCCAGAATTTTCAGCTGAGAACTTCGTATATTCTCCATGGCCCCTTCCCATGGCAGGTCCTAAACTCTAATGTTTCTATAGCAAGACTATTAAAACTTCACTTTGCTTTTCAGAAATTTTCCAATTAGGTTTTTAGTCTTTTTCCCTGGGCTTCCCTGAGTTTGATAAGTGTCCTGAGGGGAAAATTTGGCCATGAACTTGAATCTTCCAGTCGACGCTAAGGGCTATTGAAGTTACCCTGCGTCTGACAAAAGCTTTTTGTTTGTTCTCAGACTTAGCATATTTCCTCAGGGCAAAACTCCTGTCAGGAGTCAGTTTTCACCTCCAAGAATTTTCCTTCTCAGGAATCATGGCCCATTCAGATCTTACTATATTATCTGTTTTCAGTTACTTCAAACAGATAATTTTACACTTTAACCAATTTTTAGAGTTGCTTTCTGCTGCTAGATAATCCATCTACTCTGGAAGCAGAGTTTCACCAAATATATGCATAAGTTTTAACCTTAGACTATTTAAAATATATTTTGTAACTTTTGATAGTAAAAGAAGAGGAGATCATTTTGTTCTGTTCTGTTTTGTTTTGTTTTGTTTTGTTTTGTTTTGTTTTGTTTTGTTTTGTGTTTTGTTTTGTTTTGTTTTGTTTTGTTTTGTTTTGTTTTGTTTTGTGACAGGGTCTTGCTGGGTCTCCCAGGCTGGAGTGCAGTGGCATGATCATACCTCACTACAGCCTCAAACTCAGGCTCAGGCGATCTTCCTGCCTCAGCCTCCGAAATAGCTGGGACTACAGATGTGTGCCACCATGACCAGCTAATTTTTTGTTGTGGTTGTTGAAACAGGGATCTCACTATATTGCCCAGGCTGGTCTCAAACTCCTGGCCTCAAGTGATCCTCCCTGCTTGGCCTCCCAAAGTGCTGGGATTACAGGCATGAGCCACCACACCCAGCCAAGGAGAGGGGATTCTAAATTGAGATGGGCTACATTGCCTTCAGAATTTCTGTCTCCAAAACAGCGTGTGTTAAATTCACTATATGCTGTGCCTAAAAATAACAGTAGCAGAGAAACTGTAAAAGATGCATATATAATAGATTAATTTGAGAAAATACCTGTTGGGATGGGAGTTATTATCAAGATTCTTGGCCTCCATTCTCTAATTTTGTTCTGTGACAGTAGAACTGGCCTATTTTCATAAGGTATGCATGCTGTGAAAGTTATTTGGATCATATTTACAACTAAATTCTAATAATTGAATTTTTAAATGTTGATCTATACTACACCAAAGTCTGGTAGTAGCCCCTAGCTGGTAAGGAATAAGTCATGCTTTATGAATGCCTCCAAGGAGGATGTCAGTTTAGGGTGTTTATTTGAACAGTCTCATTTGGGTGATTATGCAAATTGGACTTACCCTGCATAAACAACAAAAAAAATGATTTTGGACTTTCATCATGTCAATATATAGTTGGTGAAAGCTTCAACCAGATTTCTTACTTGTCATCATAAATAAAAGCTATTTCATTTTTTTTTAAATTTTTTTGAGACAGAGTCTCACTCTGTCACCCAGGCTGGAGTGCAGTGGTGTGATCTCTGTGGCTGGAGGTATGGCTCACCACAACCTCTAACTCCCAGGTTCAAGCAATTCTCCTGCTTCAGCCACTCCTGTAGCTGGGATTACAGGTGTGCACCACCATGCCCAGCTAATTTTTGTGTTTTTTTAAGAGGGAGGGATTTCGCCATTTTGCCCAGGCTGGTCTTGAATTCCTGGCCTCAGGCGATCCGCCTGCCTCCCAAAGTGCTGGGATTATAGGCATTAGCCACCACGCCCGGCCTCAAAGCTATTTCACTTAAATAGCTAATAATAAATGGAAGAAGACATTAAAGTTGACTACCATATTTATGTCTTACATATTTGTATGTTATATTCTGTTCTCACTTTATATCTTCTTCACTTTGATTTTTAAATTGAATAAATGCTAAAAAATATGTTTCAAGAATAACTTAAGTCAATTTTCCTTTTTATTTCATTACACGTTTAGAAAAAAAGAGTAATTCAAGGAAAAATGCAAGTAATTTAACTTCAGTAGGATACTTGAGATTTAAAAATAAATGTTAGATTATAAAGCAAGTTCTTCAGTTGCTCATATTCTGCCAAAAGTAAAATAGAGGTGTCCTATAGCCATACAACTTTACCTAGCTTACTGGGCTTACTGATCACAGCATAAAACAATTTTAATTCAGATAAATTTATTACTGTTCCAGTCTATACAAGGACAAAATAATACTTATTTCATGCAAGTGCAACTTTGGCATAATTGAGAAGTTAAATTAATTCAAAATAACTGAAGGTTACCTTAAAGAACAAATAAAAATAATTAAGCATTTAAAAATTATTTTTGTAAAGACTGTCCATATCTGCAAAGTAATGTACAGTGAAAAACCTGAGGTCAACTGATTATCAGATTTAAACAGAATAGCCAAGGTGCAGAAGAAATTTCTTGATTCTTTTGAAAGATGGGGAGAAGCTGTAGGAAAACCAAAAAATATATACATATTAAAGTATACTTGGATTTCTATTTATAGGGAGTAAAAGGGAGCACAAGGAGACCTATGATGATCTCAAGAGTCTTTATTTTGGGGAGAAATTTAGGGCTTATTTCAGATTCTGAGATTTTTTTTTTTAAGACAATATCAGGCCGTGATTTAACAGTTTTATTTATTGAAAGGTTATGACAAATTATATGAGATTTTTCTCTTTAAAAATTATTTATAAATAAGTTATTTTTACAAAATTTAATATCAGCATTCATGGAACATTACAATGTGCTAGGTAAGTAGCAACCAAATAAACAAAATAATCACTAGACATGTGGTGGTCACAAGAGGAAAAGGACCACAATTTTAGTGTATTACTAATGTAATGAAGTGCATGTTTATATGCAATTTGTGAAAAATGAGTATACTAAATTTTACGCTCATGGCTATTTAGAGGGCTTAGCCTAGTATAGTCAACCAGAAAGGACAAGGTAATTCTAAAGTTAAATAGAAAAATTTCAAACACTCTGGCCTTGCAAACATTAAGTTACATGGTAAAGACAGGCACAACAAATATTTAGAAATTCAAGAGTTCATATATTCACTTAAATGTTCCATTAAAAAGATGTTAATTTAAGAATTTCATTAAAATATAATTTGTTTTTATCCTAATCGAGTAATTTATGGTTACAAAAAGATTAATCACCAATAGATCAAATATAGAGAAAATCCATACTCAATATCCAGTATAACTAAAAATGTTAAGTGCAATTAATAACAATAAAAAAGGGACAAATTTAACTTTATCAGGGACATGCGTAGGTTTGAAATTGTGGTATGAATATTTAGATAAGTAGACAATTTTTTAAAATAAAGGCATTGCAATGGGAAGTTTGACAAAACTAATGAGCGGTTCACTAAACTAAATACAACACTTAACTGAATACCAAGCTATTTCTGAACTTGGGGTTTTCCTTAACTTCCCTCCCGGTGTCCTGAACCAAGAGATTAGGAAATATTGGCTTAAGGAACTTGAACTCACCAGTCCCAGAGTCTCCTGTCAGACACACCTGATACTGGTAGCTCTGGGACAGGGTCCCGGTGCCGCTCACGTCCACAAGATGCCCTGGAAAGGGGCCCTCGGGCACCGAGCAGCGACCCACCGAGGCCGCCCTGCTCCTCCTGCACAGCCGCACCGCCACGAACAGGAGCACCGAGAAGAGGAAGAGCGACGACACCGAGGCCAACGCCACCACCAGGTAGACGGTGAGCGAGTCGGCCTGGGCCTGGGCCGGGGCCGCCTCCGGGAGCGGCAGGTAGGGCTGGGAGAAGCCGTCCACCAGAAGCACGTGCAGCGTGGCGGTGGCCGAGCGCGGAGGCTCGCCATTGTCCTTGACCAGCACCACCAGCTTGTGCTTGGCCGCGTCGCGCTCGCTCAGCAGCCTGGCGGTGCGCACCTCGCCATTGTGCGCCCACACGCCGAACAGCCCGGGCTCCGTGGCCTTGAGCAGCTGGTACGACAGCCAGGCGTTCTGGCCCGAGTCGCCGTCCACCGCCACCACCTTGGTCACCAGGTAGCCCGGCTCGGCCACCCGAGGCACCAGCTCGGTGCAGGGCGCGGAGCCGTTCTGCAGCGGGTACAGCACGAAGGGCGAGTTGTCGTTGGCGTCCAGCACCAGCACGCGCACCAGCGCCTCGCTGCTCAGCGCCGGTGAGCCGCGGTCTGTGGCCCCCACGTGGAACTCGAACGCCTGCAGGGCCTCGTAGTCCAGCGACCGGAGGGCGAACAGGTGGCCGTTGTCCGCGTTGATGGAGACCAGGGAGGCGAGGGGCAGGTGCGAGTCCTGGGGCAGCAGCGAGTAGGTGACCTGGGCGTTGGTGCCTGAGTCTCTGTCTGTGGCGCTGACACTGCCGATGTGCAGGGCGGGGCTGTTGTTCTCGCGGACGAACAGGGTGTAGGAGGTTTGGGTGAAGGCGGGGGCGTTGTCATTGACGTCGGAGACTTGCACGGTTATGGTCTGCTGGGTTTTCAGCCTGGGTGTCCCCAAATCAGTGACGGTGACGGTGATGTTGTACTCAGCGCTGGTCTCTCTGTCCAGTGGTCTCTCTGTTACCAGGGTGTAAAAATTCTTCAAAGTTGGTTTTAGAATAAACGGTAGATTATCTGGAATAGAGCAAATCATCTTTCCATTTTCTCCGGAATCTCTATCTCGAATTCGGAAGATAGAGACTACCGTCTCAGGAGCATTTTCTGGGATGGAGCTGGTGAGTGAAGATATGATAAGTTCTGGGGGATTGTCATTCACATCCACCACCTCTATGACTACAGTGCCTTTCCCAGAAAGGCCTCCTCCATCTGTGGCCTCAATTTCTACATGGTAAGATTTAATTTTTTCGAAATCCAATTGTTTTTTCAATAGTATTTCTCCCGTGAATTCATTTATTGAGAAAGTTTGTTTAATTTCATCTGATGCTTGGAATAAGCCATAAGAAACACTCCCGAAGTTTCCAGCATCTACGTCTCTAGCTAAGACCCTAATAATTGGAGAGTCTAGGGGGCTGTTTTCCAGGACCTGCACCCCATATGGAGTGTGCACAAACTCAGGAGCATTGTCATTGATGTCCATGATCAGGATTCGAACCATGACTGTGCCAGACCTAGGTGGAGACCCACCATCCAGCGCCACGAGGGTCAAGCTGAACTCAGGCTGCTCCTCTCGATCCAGTGGTTTGTCCTGCACCAAATCTGGGTATTTCTTGCCCTCACTATGATTTCTAGTGAGAATGTGAAAATGAGAATTGGGGCTGATTGTGTATTTTTGAAGACCATTGCTGCCCACATCCAAATCCTCAGCTATTAGCAACGGAAATAGAGTCCCCGGCTGGCTATTTTCTAGTATTTTCAAGAGCACTTCCCTTTCAGGGAATACTGGAGAGTGATCATTTATGTCCTGGATCAATAATTCTCCTTGAAAAAATTGCACCGGCATTTCCAGGAACACTTGGAAATGCAGTACACACGGTTCAACAGGACCACAGAGCTCTTCCCGGTCTAGTTTCTCCCTCAGAAGCAAATCTCCAGTCTGACGATCCAGCTGCAAACGCTGCTTGTCATCGTCAGACACCACCCGGGCTGACCGGGCGGCCAGTTCCCCAATTCCCAGGCCCAGATCCTTGGCCAGATGGGCTACAAAGGAGCCGCTCTCTATTTCCTCCAACACAGAATAACGAATAGGCTCGGGGCAAACCTGAGACAAGAACACCATCAAAATAAAGGCCAACACTTGCCTGTTTGGATGAATTCTCCCTAGCTTCTTCATGTTGGAGTCCAGGTCCTTATATCCAATCCTTTCAGCAACCGCAACGAGACTTGAGACATTCAATTCTAATTTCTTGCTTGGAGGAATCGTCACACAGTTGCTTTTAATATTAAATGTGTTTAGTATATCGCTGCCCCAAGCCGTTGGTAAACCTGCACTGCTTGCAACGCTTCTTCCTTGTGTTTTTTTATTGCGTCTAGCGACACAAAAGAATACGCGAGCTTTTTAGGACTCTTTATTCACAACTTAGCCTGCAGCGCCACCCTGCGTCTTGATTGAGAAATTAACAACTTCAAGACTGAGTATTTGGGAAGTTTTAAAATGAAAGCCATTTTTAAGAGTATAGAATTTTTACAAACTTTGTTATTACATTAAACTGCATAATTTAAAAGGTTATTTCATTACAGTGCACGAACCAGAATAATCATGAGCACAAACCAAGAAGATATCTCAGTCTCCCCACACGCTTATCAGTGAAACTTCAAAGAACTCCATTTCTTCTTTACATAATCCAACCACAGGAGACAATTTTTTATACACTTTCAATTCAATTCTTAGTAGTTATATATGTTCTTTTCTAAGAATGTGAGGACTTTGTGATGATGCAAAAGTTTAAGATGTTCTCTATACATGGTCTAAAGGGGGACTACCTTTGAAATGAAAGGTTCTATTTTCCTACTTTAATGTGCAAATACTAATACAGGTGAATAAACAGGTATCTTGTTTTGTATCAAGTAATTTACAGTGCGAACCTACATTGAACCTAGGAGTAAGGCAAATAGTATTAAAATCACAGATTCTTAGAACTAAAGAGGAAATAAAAGATAAGGAAACTGAAACTGAAGCTCAGAGGGTGACAGGACTTGATTATTTTATGTGACTATTATGAGGATAGTGCCAAGACAAAAGTGAGTAACAGTCACAGAATTTTGTGAAGATAAAGGCTTTAAGCTGAACTTATTTAGCAAGATAGATGTAATCTATATTTTACAATGAGTTTGCCTGTTACCACACTCACCTTTTGTATCCCAGATATCATATTCCTTGACCAGCTAATTTTGGGGAAAACAAGAAGCACTGATTTAAAATATTTTATTCTGTGACCAAAGGGTGACTTAGGCTGTCTCTACTCAGATATGGTGAAGTAAAGAGACTTGTGTATAAAATGGATCCCACCACAGTGTGTAGCTACTGTGATTACTCTCAAACAATAAGAAAGAATGGTACCACTGAGACACAGTTAACCAATTTATTGGTTGCAATTAATACATTGAATGGAGCACCATTTATCTTGCCACATATAAGATTTTCTCGCCTTAAATATCTTGATATTTTATTTAATTATCCAATTCATATAAGTAATTATAATTTATAATTCATGTTAAATGAATTCTTTTTAAAGCATGAAATCTGAGATTTCAGATTCTGATAGTAAAAATTATTTTTGAAAGATACATGGATTTTATTTAGTAAATACCAGTTGAATTAATAAATTAATCCACTCAAATGATGTTTTTATCTATATGAGCAGATTATTGTCAGATCATATATTCAGCCATGAACATGTCTGAAACTGAATACAGAATTTTGAGAATATAATACATGCTAAGCATTATATAACTAAACTTACTTTGATTCTATTTCTATTAATTAATTCCTATAAGGGATATCTCAATGGCAGTAATAATAATATTAACATCTTAGAATTTTCTTTCACATTTAAAGTAAATCAGAAAAGATACACTATGCATCACTATTAAATGAAAAACAATAAAAATATATACTGAAAAGAATAAAAAGAAAGAGTATTATTTTAGACATAACTGGAAAACAAATCTCCTGGGCAAACCAAAGAGAAAATTGTTTCTAATATAATAACCAGGTTTTAGTTAGATTCAAGTTAATGCATTCAGGACAAAATTCAAATCATATTTTGTTTACTTATTCCTACATGTTGACATAGAGTAAGAATTGCATCTTTTCAGTTCCTTTTGCAATCCAAAAGTAAATGAAATCTCAATAACATTAACATATATATCCACTATACACCAGATATTTTTCTAAGCATTTTGCATATATTGACTCATTTTATCACCCCAACAAGCCCTATGAGGTGGGCAGTCTTATTAGCCACATTTTAAAGACGAAGAATTGTGGCACACAGAGTTTAAATAACCTGTCCAAAGTCATACAGCATGTGAAACGGCAGAGCCAGGATTTAAACTGTTACTATGTGACTCCAGAAACCATTCTTTTATATGCCTAAGCAAAGCTGGAGAGGTGAATAACTTTTCAGATAATTTAGATCCCAACTTCAGCCTAGCCTTGGGTACATGGTTATCATAGGCGAAATATATTTATATTCAAGTTTTCAATTATTATTAGAAACTTAAAAATTACTTGTCTCCCTTTAGAGATAGCTAGTTACCAGTAAAGAGAGATGTTTATACAACTTACACACTGGAAGGAAAACTAATACTCAACATTTTTGTCGAGATCATTAATCAGGTGAAAAAAATGAAGAGTGACATAATGAATTATTCATAGCCTTAAACATTGGATAAAAATATGTATAGATCTTTTGAAAAGTTGTTTAGGTTCTGATAAAGGGTTTAAGGTTACAATCAAGAAGCGTGGCCTAGAAGAATGGCCTAGCATATTATGCCATAGTTTATTTCCCTAAACTGCCATATTTATCAGAAAAAAAGATCTGTTATACCTGAATGGAGGATAAGCTAATGATATAAGATATGCTAATGATATAAAGAATGAGCATCTGAAAACTATTTCATACCAGTCAGAAAAGCTGTATTATCCATTCTGAAGGATTCATATGACTATTTACATAATTGGTTGCCAGATCTGAAGCATGATATTTAATTTTTTTCATTTTAAATATACAAGAAAGATAAAATAGAGGGATACGCAGGAAACTAGTTGCTCTCTGATAAAATATAGGCAAGAACCTTATCACTGAAGAAAGATAAAAATCATTTTAAAGAAATTTGAGGCTGGGCATGGCAGCTCATGCCTGTAATCCCAGCACTTTTGGAGGCCAAGCAGGAGGATCACTTGAGCTCAGGAGTTGGAGACCAGCCTGAGCAACATAGCAAGATCCTGTCTCTACAAAAAAAAAAAAAAAAAAAAAATTATACAGAGGTGGTGGGATGCACCTGTAGTCCCAGCTACTTGGGAGGCTGAGGTGGGAGGATTGCTTGAGCCTGGGAGATTGAGGCTTCAGTGAGCCATGATTGTGCCACTGCACTCCGGCCTGGGTGACAGAGTGAGACTCTTTCTCAAAAAAAAAAAAAACAAAAACAAAAACTACTAAAATAAATAAATGAGTTCAGCAAGGTTGCAGGATACAAGATCACTATACAGAAATCAATTGTATTTCTATATCGTAGCATTGAACAAACCAAAAATGAAATCAAGAAAGCAATGCAATTTATAATAGATATCAAAAGGAATAAAATGCTTAGGAATAAATTAACAAAAGAAGTGGGAGAACTGAACACTGAGCACTACAAAACATCATTATAAGAAATTAAAGAAGATCTAAGTAAATGAAAAGTGTTCATAGATTGGAAGACTTAAGATTGTTAAAATATTGGTATGCTCCAAATTGCTCTACAGATTTAGTGTAATCCCTATCAAAATTTCAGTTGGCTTTTTTGCAGAAATTGGTAAAGTGACCCTAAAATTCACATGAAAATGCAAGGTACCCAAAATACAATCTTGGGAAAAAAAGGAACAAAGTTGAAAAGCCCACACTTTCTGATTTTAAAGATATATTGTAAGTTATATATCACATATTTGAGTATTTTGATATATTAAACTTATAAATACTATTTTCATTCTAGAAAAAATTATTAGAAATCATCTTAGATTCCATCACAAATTTCTCAAGTCGAACTCTAATTATTCAAGTATCTCCTTCCTACATTTACATTTCAGTGAGTGTGACTTTAAAAATATCTTACAGGTTTAAGTTTGGAAAGTTAGCTAATGTAAAATTTACTTTGCTTTCACCACTGAGCACTATTGTTTGCTTTACAGCTATTTCATTCAAATGGTCAGCTGATGTATCTATTGTACCTATTTAATAGAACATTCCAGGAGATCATTCCTTTTATAAGAATTTCTAATAAATTCTACAAACAATTGATATTAACTATTTATTATTGAGAGCTTAACATTTTGAAATAGTGCTATTGGAAATATGATTTAAAGAAATAATAGTCAAATTTATCTCTTTCTCTCAAAAATTAATGTTTAATTTTCCTCTATTCTCCCCTTTCAAAGTAAGAACAAAACCATCCTCAAGTCATGGTGAAGTTTTCAAAATACTCTTTCATTTTTAAAATAGACTATTCAAAATAGTATGAATTTAACATTTTTAACTTTAGGACTAGTTATATTCAAATCCGTTTTTAAATCTTTTTTTCTTGAGACAAGGTCACACAGGCTGGAGTGCAGTGACACAATCATAGCTCACTGCAGCCTCGAGCTCCTGGGCTCAAGCAATCTTCATGCCTTGGCCTCCTGAGTAGCTGGGATTACAGGTGCAAGCCACCACATTCAGCTAATTAAAAAAAAATTTGTAGAGATGGGGTCTTGTTATGTTGATCATCCTGGTCTTGAACTCCTGGCCTCAAGCATTCCTCTCACCTTGGCCTTCCAAAATGCTGGGATTACAGATATGAACAACTGCAACTGGCTCATTGTTTGATTTTAACATGGCGAACCAACCTTGCATTCCTGAGATAAATCCCACTTGGCCATGGTATGTAATCATTTTTATTTGATACTAGAGTCAGTTTGCTAAAATTTTGTTGAGAATGTTTGCATCTATATCCATAAGAGAAATTGGTATGTATTTTTTCCCTTGTGTTATCACTGTCTGGTTTTGTCATCATGTTAATACTGGCCTCTATAGAATAGAGTTGAGAAGTGGTCCCTGCTCCTCTATTTTTTGAATGAGTATATTAAGTACTGGTGTTAATTCTTCTTTAAACATTTGGTAGAACTGACCAGTGAAGCCATCTGGTCCTGGGCTTTTCTTTGTGGAAAGTTTTTGATTATTGGTTCAATCTCTTATTACAGATCTATTCAGGTTTTTTGTTAGGTTGGTGTAAAAGTAATTGTGTTTTTTGCCATTGAAAGTGATGGCAAAACCACAGCTACTCTTGCACCAACCTAGTATTTCTCCTTAGTCACTTTTGGCAATTACAGGTCTATTCACATTTTCTATTTCTCCTTAGTCAATTTTGATAGTTTGTGTTTTCCATTTAATCTAGGGTTGTTTTTTTTTTCCATTTCATCTAGGTTTTCTAATTTGTTGGCTTAAAATTGTTTATAGCATTCCCTTAAGACCTGTGAAATGGGTCATACTTTTCCCTCCTTTTTTTTAATTTTAGTAATTTGAGTCCTCTTTTTTCATCGTCAGCCTAGCTAAAGCTTTGCCAATTTTATTGATCTTTTCAAAGCACCAACTTTTAGTTTATTTTCTCCATTGTTTTTCTATTCTGTTTTATTTCCACTCTAATAATTTCCTTTCTTCAGCTTGTATTGGCTTTAGTATGCTCTCCTTTTTCTAGCTTCTTAAGGTGGAAGTCTGGGTTACTGATTTGAGGTCTTTTTAAAATATATAGGTATTTCAGCTATTATTTTCCCTCCTAGCACAACTTTTATTGTATCCCATAAGTTTTGGTATGTTGCATTTTCAGTTTTATTCATTTCAGAGTATTTTTTAATGTCCTTTGTTATTTCTTCTTTGATTCATTGTTTTTTTAAATGTTTAATGTCCACATATTTGTGAATTTCCCAAATTTTCTTCTGCCACTGCTTTCTAATTTCATTTCATTGTAGCTGGAAAACATACTTTATATGATTTTAACTCTCAAATTCATTAAGACTTGTTTTATGGCCTAAAATATAGTCTATCCTGGAGAATGTTTCATATGCACTTGAAAATAATGTGTATTCTGCTGTTGTTAGATGGAGTGTTCTGGTTGGTTTATAAGGTTATTCAAGTCTTCTTTTCTCATGTTGATACTGTTTCATTATTTTATCATTTATTGAAAATTGTGGTATTAAAGTCTTCAGCTATTATTGTCAAATTGTCTAACTCTTCATTTGTGTCTCTTTTTGCTCCATTTATTTTGGGTTTCCATTATTAGGTGCATATATGTTTATGATTATTATGTTTTCCTAATGGATTGACCCTTTTACTATTATAAAATTCCCCTCCTCAACTTTTTATTTTTAGTAACTTTTGTGTTTGTTTTATAGTATATTTTGCTTGATATTAATGTAGGCATTCTAGCTCTTTTGGTTACTATCTACATAGTATATCTTTTTCCACCTTTTTACTTTCAACGTATGTGTGTCTTTGAATCTAAAGTTTCCCTTGGTAGACAGCCTATAGTTGGATCATTTCTAAAAATCCATTCTGCCAACTTCTGCTTTTTAATTGGAGTGTGTAATTCATTCACATTTAACATAGTTGCTGATAAGGTAGATTTATACTGGCAATTTGCTTTGTTTTCTATGTCTTATTATTTTATTTCCTCATTGTTCTCTTTTGTGTTAAACACATATTTTGTTGGGTACCATTTTAATTGACTTGTCATTTTTTTTACCTTTTTTAGTTATTTTCTTGGTGGTTTCCCTGATTATTAAAGTGAACATCTTTTACCAATCTAGTTCAGATTAATATCAATTAAATTTGAATAGTATATAGAATTTTGTTTCTATATAGCTATGTTATCTCTCCCCTCCTTTGTGTTACACTGTCATACAAATTACATCTTTACAAATTATATACCTATGAACATAGATTTATTATTATTGCTTTATGCAGTGTTCCTTTCAATAAAAATTTACAAATAAAAACACACTTATAGTTCCCTACATATATATATGCCTATAAGTTACTTTCCCTTTATGAGGCTTTTATTTTTTCATGTGGATTAAAGTTACTTATTGGTGCCCTTTTATTTTAGCCCAAATGACTACCTTTAATATTTCTTTGTAGAGTAGGTTTGCTACCAATGTAATCAGTCACTTATTGTTTTTTGGTAATGTCTTGATTTCTCTTTCATTTTTGAAAGATACTTTTGGTGGATATAGAATTACTGGTTGATAGTCCCTTTAAGACACATTCAAAGCAGTGTGTAGAGGGAAATTTATAGCACTAAATGCCCACAAGAGAAAGCAGGAAAGATCTAAAATTGACACCCTAACATCACAATTAAAAGAACTAGAGAAGCAAGAGCAAACACATTCAAAAGCTAGCAGAAGGCAAGAAATAACTAAAATCAGAGCAGAACTGAAGGAAGTAGAGACACAAAAAAACCTTCAAAAAATCAATGAATCCAGGAGCTGGTTTTTTGAAAAGATCAACAAAATTGATAGACCGCTAGCAAGATTAACAAAGAAGAAAAGAGAGAAGAATCAAATAGACGCAATAAAAAATGATAAAGGGGATATCACCACCGATCCCACAGAAATACAAACTACCATCAGAGAATACTATAAACAACTCTACGCAAATAAGCTAGAAAATCTAGAAGAAATGGATAAATTCCTCAACACATACACCCCCCCAAGACTAAACCAGGAAGAAGTTGAATCTCTGAATAGATCAATAACAGGCTCTGAAATTGAGGCAATAATTAATACCTTACCAACCAAAAAAAGTCCAGGACCAGATGGATTCACAGCCGAATTCTACCACAGGTACAAGGAGGAGCTGGTACCATTCCTTCTGAAATTATTCCAGTCAACAGAAAAAGAGGGAATCCTCCCTAACTCATTTTATGAGGCCAGCATCATCCTGATACCAAAGCCTGGCAGAGACACAACAAAACAAGAGAATTTTAGACCAATATCCCTGATGAACATCGATGCAAAAATCCTCAATAAAATACTGGCAAACCGAATCCAGCAGCACATCAAAAAGCTTATCCACCATGATCAAGTGGGCTTCATCCCTGGGATGCAAGGCTGGTTCAACATACGTCAATCAATAAATGTAATCCAGCATATAAACAGAGCCAATGACAAAAACCATATGATTATCTCAATAGATGTAGAAAAGGCCTTTGACAAAATTCAACAACCCTTCATGCTAAAAACTCTCAATAAATTAGGTATTGATGGGACGTATCTCAAAATAATAAGAGCTATCTATGACAAACCCACAGCCAATATCATACTGAATGGGAAAAACTGGAAGCATTCCCTTTGAAAACTGGCACAAGACAGGGATGCCCTTTCTCACCACTCCCATTCAACATAGTGTTGGAAGTTCTGGCCAGGGCAATCAGGCAGGAGAAGGAAATAAAGGGTATTCAATTAGGAAAAGAGGAAGTCAAATTGTCCCTGTTAGCAGATGACATGATTGTATATCTAGAAAACCCCATCGTCTCAGCCCAAAATCTCCTTAAGCTGATAGGCAACTTCAGCAAAGTCTCAGGATACAAAATCTATGTGCAAAAATCACAAGCATTCTTATACACCAATAACAGACAAACAGAGAGCCAAATCATGAGTGAATTCCCATTCACAATTGCTTCAAAGAGAATAAAATACTTAGGAATCCAACTTACAAGGGACGTGAAGGACCTCTTCAAGGAGAACTACAAACCACTGCTCAATGAAATAAAAGAGGATATAAACAAATGGAAGAACATTCCATGCTCATGAGTAGGAAAAATCAATATCATGAAAATGGCCATACTGCCCAAGGTAATTTACAGATTCAATGCCATCCCCATCAAGCTACCGATGACTTTCTTCACAGAATTGGAAAAAACTACTTTAAAGTTCATATGGAACCAAAAAAGAGCCCGCATTGCCAAGTCAATCCTAAGCAAAAAGAACAAAGCTGGAGGCATCACGCTACCTGACTTCAAACTATGCTACAAGGCTACAGTAACCAAAACAGCATGGTACTGGTACCAAAACAGAGATATAGACCAATGGAACAGAACAGAGCCCTCAGAAATAATGCCACTTAGCTACAACCATCTGATCTTTGACAAACCTGACAAAAACAAGAAATGGGGAAACGATTCCCTATTTAATAAATGGTGCTGGGAAAACTGGCTAGCCATATGTAGAAAGCTGAAACTGGATCCCTTCCTTACACCTTATACAAAAATTAATTCAAGATGGATTAAAGACTTAAATGTTAGACCTAAAACCATAAAAACCCTAGAAGAAAACCTAGGCAATACCATTCAGGACATAGGCATGGGCAAGGACTTCATGTCTAAAACACCAAAAGCAATGGCAATGAAAGCCAAAATTGACAAATGGGATCTAATTAAACTAAAGAGCTTCTGCACAGCAAAAGAAACTTAACTATCAGAGTGAACAGGCAACATACAGAATGGGAGAAAATTTTTGCAGTCTACTCATCTGACAAAGGGCTAATATCCAGAATCTACAAGGTACTCCAACAAATTTACAAGAAAAAAAAAAACCATCGAAAAGTGGGTGAAGGATATGAACAGACACTTCTCAAAAGAAGACATTTATGCAGCCAAAAGACACATGAAAAAATGCTCATCATCACTGGCCATCAGAGAAATGCAAATCAAAACCACAATGAGATACCATCTTATACCAGTTAGAATGGCGATCATTAAAAAGTCAGGAAACAACAGGTGCTGGAGAGGATGTGGAGAAATAGGAACACTTTTACACTGTTGGTGGGACTGTAAACTAGTTCAACCATTGCGGAAGTCAGTGTGGCGATTCCTCAGGGATCTAGAACTAGAAATACCATTTGACCCAGCCATCCCATTACTGGGTATATACCCAAGGGATTATAAATCATGCTGCTATAAAGACACATACACACATATGTTTATTGCGGCACTATTCACAATAGCAAACACTTGGAACCAAGCCAAATGTCCAACAATGATAGACTGGATTAAGAAAATGTGGCACATATACACCATGGAATACTATGCAGCCATAAAAAATGATGAAGCTGGAAACCATCATTCTCAGCAAACTATTGCCAAGGACAAAAAACCAAACACCGCATGTTCTCACTCACAGGTGGGAATTGAATAATGAGAACACATGGTCACAGGAAGGGGAACATCACACACCAGGGCCTGTTGTGGGGTGGTGGGAGGGGGGAGGGATAGCATAAGGAGATATACCTAATGTTAAATGATGAGTTGCTGGGTTCAGCACACCAACATGGCCCATGTATACATATGTAACTAACCTGCACGTTGTGCACATGTACCCTAAACTTAAAGTATATATATATAAAAAAAATAGATAGTCCCTTTTAGCACTTTGAATGTGTCATCCCACTCCCCTTTGGCCTCCATTATTTCTGTAAGAAATCAGTGTTAGTCATATTGAGGATAATATTTTTGAGGATAAGGTATGTGATGAGTTGCTTCTCTCTTGCTGTTTTTGAGGTTCTCTTCTTGTCTTTAGCTTTTGACAGTTTGATCATGATGTGTCAAGGCATGAATCTCTTTGACTTTATCCTGGTTGGAGTTTGCTGGGCTCCTTGAATGTGAAGGTTAATATTTTTCATCAAATTTGAGAAATTTTTGGCCACTATTTCAGCTATTCTTTCTGTTATTTTGTCTCCTTTCTCTCTGTCTGGGACTTCAAGTATGTGTATTTAGTAGGCTTCATGGTGTCCCACAGTAGGCTTCATGGTGTCCACATGGTGTCCCACAGGTTCATTTTCATTTTTAAAAATATTTTTATTCCTAAGACTGGATAATTTCAGTTGATCTATTTTTTTCTTTCTTTCTTTCTTTTTTCTTTCTTTCTCTCCCTTCCTTCCTTCCTTCTTTTTCTTTCTGTTTTTTTTTCTTTTTCTTTTCTTTTTTTTTTTTTTTTAGATGGAGTCTCCCACTGTCACCCAGGCTGGAGTGCAGTGGCGCAATCTCGGCTCACTGCAAGCTCCGCTTCCCAGGTTCACGCCATTCTCCTGCCTCAGCCTCCCGAGTAGCTGGGACTACAGGCACCCGCCACCACGCCTGGCTAATTTTTTTGTATTTTTAGTAGAGACGGGGTTTCACCATGTTAGCCAGGATGGTGTCGATCTCCTGACCTTGTGATCCGCCCGTCTTGGCCTCCCAAAGTGCTGGGATTACAGGCGTGAGCCACTGCACCCGGCCCTGTTTGTTTGTTTGTTTGTTTGTTGAGACAGGGTTGTGCTCTGTCACCCAGACTTTTTGTACTAGACAAGCTCTGATTCAGGGCAATTAAAGACAGCCTTGCAAGTGGAGTCCTCCAGGGAGCCACCAAACAGATCAAATAATGACAATTCTTTGTGGTGCTGTTCTGTTCCTTCTGGTGGCTGCCAAGCTGCTAATTTTCATTGTGGTAGTAAATTGTTAATTTTAAAGGCTACTAAGAAGCTAGAGAGATGGGGATGGAAATAGGCCAGTTAAAACACCACAAAAACCACTATTTTTAACCAAGAGTCAGACCTTTTTTCCTAAATAAATTCTCCCTAAGTTGCTGCACATCTTTGTTTAAATTTCAGAACTCTGAAACACTAGATTTTGAAAATTTTTCTCAGTTTCCTCATTGCTTTCCTGGAGAAGAGATTTTTTGGAGGTCCATTCTCTACCATTTTCACTGATGTTCAGAATATATTCTTTTTTAAAATTGCAGTAAAATATACAATACCCTTTTTCGTAATAACAAACATAGACAATGAAACTTCAACACTGCCAGTTACCTACTTTAAATTAAATAGAATTGAAACATTTGGGATGAAAAAATTCATTTCCTCAGAGATAAAGAAATTTAAACAAAAAAATCTCAGAAAGATACAATTTAGAGGATACAATTTTTTAAAAATAAATCCCACATTGTTTTAGAAATTAAATTTCTTTTAAAAGTCTTTCCTCATAGATAGCTCACATTAATTAGAGACAATTGGCTTCAGAAATTTGATATTTGTTTCTGATATTCCAGAAATGTCTCACACTGAAAGCTCTAGAACTAAATCCCAGTGGTGTTGATACTTCCAAAATGCTCAGGAAGAGGCCTTCTTTTGAGCAGCAATGCACTGAAGTTTCCCAGTTGACCCTCCACATCTGAGTAGCACAGGAACTGAGAGAATTGAAAGAGAAAGAAGCCTGAGTCAAATCAGTGATCAAGAAAATGGAAATCCTTTTATGGGTGGTTAAAGGAATGGAAGAGAAGACTGGGGTAAGTCCTAGACCAGGTGTAGGATGATCATGGCAAATAAAGGTGGCTTCCACTTGTCCTTAATAACAGCACCAGCTTATGCCTGGTTGTGGTTGCCTCTTAGAAGACTAGATGTGCTTCACATACTCTGTACTTCCAGGTTGTGGGCCTACATACTAACATCCAGGGCTCTGAGGCCTCAAATCACCAATAAAATAGTCATGAGTTCTAGCCCAAGTCATCACTGGGTTACCACTTTTTTTCTACCTGGACAGCTCAGTACACAATATAGAATTGCTTTATAATCAATTTTCTTTGTTTTCTAGCTATTATAGTTGTGTGTCATCCAGGATCTCCACATCTTGATGCTCAACTCCAGAAAGCTCCAGACACATTTAGAGCTCAAACTCTTCAAGAATCTCAAAAACCAGGGACATCAAAGTACACAGGTTCCATTGTCCAGGCTGATGGATACCAAGAGAGGGCTGAGGAATATGTACTTGGGCAGCTGTGGGAAAGTGACTTAGGTATTAGTCCCTAGATAGTCTCTGTTTTTGGCAGTGATACTATCAGCATTCTGAGTAGGACTTTTTTTTTTAATTGTGAACTATAATAAGGTACATGAGGTTTGGGTCAGGGAATTGTTAACAGTGTTGAAGAACAGTGTGATTATGCTGTGCTGTATTTCTGCATGTTAGATTCCACCCTAGTAAGGGATAGTACAGAGCCCTGACTTCTCTGTTACCAAAATAATTTTATTTTTTGAGATAGAGTCTGTCTGTATTACCCAGGCTAGAGCATGATCATGGCTTGCTGCAGCCTCAACTTCCTGGGCTCAAGGATCCTCCCACCTCATCCTCTTCAGTAGTTAGGACCTCAGGTGCATGCCACCACCCCCAGCCAATTTTTAAAATTTTTTGTAGAGACAGAGTCTCATTATGTTTCCCAGGCTGTTGTTGAACTCCTGTGCTCAAGCAATCCTCCTGTCTCGGCCTCCCTAAGTGCTGGGATTAAAGGCATGAGCCACTGTGCCCAGCCCTAGAACACTAATTTTTGACAAATGGTTTCATGAGGAGATTGTCTTGGAGGGAGCAAGCCCATTTTGCATTATCACCAGAGTCCCAAGCTATTTTCTAACAAAAAAAATAGCAACCACTATTTCAGTGGAATCTTGGATTATGTTATTATCTTTCTGAGCATTACCATGAATGTTGTAACTTGAATCAAGACCGTGATGTTTCCCATATAGTCCCCTTGTGTCAATTGCTTCAGTTACAGTTCAGTTTTCCTAAAAATCAACTTGTTTACTCTGAAGATTGAAACATTTTAAATTTCTCCATTAGCTTCCATGTCTATAAATTTCTCCATTAGCTTCCATGTCTATAGCCTTAGCAGAAACCATGACAACCAAGAAACAGTGACATTCCCTGAGATTTTTGCCTCATTGAGCAAACGCAGAACAATATCACCCAAAAGAGCATGGGTCCCAGCTCAAACATATTTTTAGTGCTTGGTCCAGAACTTTTACCTCGGTGTGGCAAAGTTGAGCTAAGCTTTTAAATTAAGGCTTGGGTTTGCAGAGGCCAGGGCTGAAATCATCTTGAGACCCCCTCTTCTTCTTCCCTTCCCCAAGGTTGTCAAAACAAGTACTACTGTGAAAGAAGCTTCCAGTAAGAGATAAGTTCTCAATAAAATATCACCAAGCAAATGAAGATTAACACCATGAAAAAGAGACTCAACAAATAAAAGAATTGTTTTATCTACTATAAGAAATAGAAATTCGAAACAATATGGCAAGAACTTAAACGTAAAAGACTCAAACAACAAAGAAGGAAATAGCAATTTTGAAACAAGAGCAAATAGTTGTGAAAACTTGCCAAATGAAAGTTTTCAAAAGAAAATTGTAATTTCTCAAAGAAAAAACGTGCAGTACGTTATGTGAATCTCAGGTTGTGGCCTACCATATATATCAGAACAGCAAGAATAAATTTAAAAATCTAAAAGAGTAAAGAAGTTTATGGATAAAAGAATGAGAAGTAGACTGACATTGTACTTTTCATCAACGTGTTGAATGCCTAAAGAATAGAAGGAAAATAAGTTTAAAATTTTGAATCTATGATCAAGAAATTATCCATATGCATTGATTAACCATATGCATATTTGACATTAAAATAATTCATAATTAGGGCTAACAGATTTCTGGCTTAAAAAAATCTAACAATTACTTTAAGAAGCAAAAGACATTTCCAGAATAAAGTAGGGGGATATATAGAAAAGCTGGTACTTTTTTTAAACAGAGTCTTCTTTTGTAAGGAAGTAGAATTTATTCATCAAAGATTTATGAAAAGTATGGTGGTATAGTGTGTGGCCTCACTAGTTTTAATGATTGATATTTGAATATAGCTTAGTCTTATAACAACCCCCCACATAAAAATTTAAAATTCATTTGTATCCCTTTGATTTTCAGTGCTAAAAACTAGATTGTGAATGTCCAGGAAATATTTATTTCCGAACTAATGTATTTGTAGAGAGAAGAAGGGGGTGTGCACGTGATCAAGAATTATGTTTTGAAAATAAATGAATGATTGGCTATTAAAAAAATTTTTAAGCCTTTGGGATCTTGCAAATTTTATTTAATCTTGATATCATTAAGACTAACCCAAGGTCAATAGAAGTACCAACTAGAGGCCAGAGAATTTAAATACCAATTTCAGGAAGTTAATTTGATGTACAAAAAGTCTTATATTTAATTTCTTCTTTGTCCCTGAAATCAAAGATATAAATAAGCTCAATTTGGAACCAACTTGGAGATTAATACATAATTTTACAGTTCTCCAAGTTTCCACAAGTCTCAAGATGCAAAGGGAGACATTAAATAAAAAATTGTCTCTATAGGGAATTATTCTTCATACTCCACCCCTTTCTGAATACAGATCTTTTAAAATTCAATGTGTAGATCAGGCCCAAATAAACAAGTTTGTAAGTCCTTACAACATTATTTTATTTCCCAAATAATTTAAAATTTATTTATTTAACACATATAAACTGAGCATCTACTATGAATGAGGCATTGTGCTATTTGCTGGAAATACCGCTATGAATAAACCAGAAACAGACTCTACCTTCAAGTTGCTTAGAGTCTAGTAAGGTCATTTTATATATTCTAGAATGAGGGAAGGGAGTAAAATTTTTCCTTCTTACTTTTTGACAATTGGAATACTGGTGAGATCGATTTGTAAATATTTTACAATAATGAATTAGCCTGCCTAGAAGAAAAATTACTAGAAAATTATTAATAATATATAAAGTCATCCCTTTTACCTTGTGCCAGGCTTTTAGTTTGTGGAATTCCAAAACGTGGCAACACTAGTTAGTACTGTACATATGGTACTCTCTCTGTTCTGTATTTAATGAAATATCCAGATGAATATGTTTTTGGAAGTTGTCTTCAAATAAAAGGGTAAAAGTTTCTAACTGCCCTGAAAGAGAAGCAGCTTTGAACCAAGAGTAAGATGTGATTGTTTCCCATCTTCAAATTTAGTATAGATTATCTTTTCTGGCTTTGCTAAATTCTATTCATTTTCTCAACAATGTATAAGTCCAGTACATCTAAAAACTAAATTACAAATGGTATCTGTTCTTCTATCTTCAGTGTCTAAATGACTCAGCATATTGCCTTTTGAACTTTAGTCTCCAATCATATACCATATTAGTCCCCAAAAGAACTGCCCTCTATATTTTCCGCAGTTGAATACTTTCCTGGCTCTGATACCATCTGGGACTAAGGTAATCAAAGAGAGATAAATCTTGATCAGAATTCTATGCCTTTTCCTGATATTCATGGAAAATCAGCTACGTATGAAAAGAAGAAAAATATCTGACCAAAACAGCCAGATTCAAACATCTCTATAAAGCACTTGAAGTGAAAGGAAATATTATATTAATTTTCCTCTGACTATTAAAGATTCACACATTTGGCTGGGCATGATGGTTCATACCTGTAATCCTAGCACTTTGGGAAGTGGAGGCAGGAGGATCCCTTGAGCACAGGAGTTCCAAACCAGCCTGGGCCACATGGGGAAACCCTATTTCTTTTTTTTTTTTTTTTTTTTGAGACGGGGTCTCGCTCTTTCGCCCAGCCCGGAGTGCAGTGGCGCAATCTCGGCTCACTGCAAGCTCCGCCTCCCGGGTTCACGCCATTCTCCTGCCTCAGCCTCCCGAGTAGCTGGGACTACAGGCGCCCGCCACTGCACCCGGCTAATTTTTTGTATTTTTAGTAGAGACGGGGTTTCACCGTGTTAACCAGGATGGTCTCGATCTCCTGACCTCGTGATCCGCCTGCCTCGGCCTCCCAAAGTGCTGGGATTACAGGCGTGAGCCACCGCGCCCGACCGGGAAACCCTATTTCTACAAATAAATTTTTGTTGTTGTTAAATAGCTGGGTGTGGTGGCACACACCTATGGTCCCAGCTACTCTGGAGGCTGAGGTGGTCAGATCCCTTGAGCCCAGGAGATTGAGACTGCAGTGAGACATGATTGTACCACTGCACTCCAGCCTGGGCAACAGAGCAAGACCCTGTATCAAAAATGTTTTTAAAAAAGTATTTATGCATTTGATGCTGTTACATAAAATTACACTATTTAAATGTGATAATAACTACACTTTAACATATGTTTGAAAGCATGTCAATCTTAAGCTCTTGCTTTTTGGGGAATTTTTAAAATCTTTGAGAAATTCTCTTTTCTCTAGTCATGAGTATTTAATTCCTAGAAAGTTATATGGATGTTCTGTGGATGAGGAAACGCTTGTAAGAAGAAAAATTGATTTTTTCCTAATACATTTCCCTAATTAGGAGCTAAATATTTTGTCGCTTAAAATAAGTTTTTTGATTTTACTCAAGATAACCATAAGATTCGATGTTTTGGTTGCTTCCAGATTTTATTCTTTGTTGTAGCTAGAGTTTCACAATGATATTGCCCTCTCCTTTTTAGAACTTTCTATTCTTGTACATCTTCTTTTAATTACATTGTAGGAGGTAGGATGCTGATATGGATGGACAGTTTCTATCCCAGAAAGACCATATATATTCCTAAATCATGTCAGGTTAAAATCTGAAGGAGGGAACCAAGACAGGAAAAAAATAAAATATCTTTCTCCTATATCACCATACAAGTGGCAAGTAGGTATTAATAATAAAATAGGACTGGATAGGACACCACTTTTACCATGAAGCATTTAGATATCTCATACCCATGTATTTTCTTGAAATTAAAAATTGTCTCTCATATTCATAACACTTACATCTCAGAATTTATGAAAAAAAAAGTTGTCATTCCACCAGACGCCTTACTAAACAACGTTTTTGTGTCAAATGGAAAAGAACAGTCAGTTTTTACAATGGCATAGGTTTAATTTTTTTCCTCAGTCATCATGAACACACTTTAGATAAACCAAAGGGTAATTACCCATATTAGTCTATATTTGTGTCCATATTTTAGCCAATATAAGCACATAAAATATTGAAATATTAATTGCAAATGTCAACACAGAAAATGAACTAAATTACTTTCATGTGAGTACTATATCCCTAAAAAGATGATATATTCCTATTTATTAAAGAAAACACATTCCTGTCTATCCTTGAAACTTTGTTAACCATAGACAAAGCTGCTTTGGGCATATTATAGAACACATTATATGAATATATTCAACAAGGGAAATTATAAAATTGGTGGTTTGGAACTCTCTCTACATTGCCTTATAATGTAAAATTTGAAAGGAGTTATTTTAATAAGCTATTTGAAATCACTATTAAAAGATAATGAATTTCTTTTTGCTCCCCATTAGAAAAAAAAAGGCAGAATTAAGACTGCGTTGGCAAGCCAGGATGAAAGGAGAATATGCAAGGATTAACTACAGAAAAAGTAGAATCAATATATAAAAAAAATGTTCTATCGACTAAGGATTCTTGATTGAAATACAAAACATTCAGAGCCAAACAACTACTTTCCAGTTCTGTTACTGAAACCTAAGCCATCCCTGGATTTGAAATTTTGCTCTATTCTTCCTACTTGCCTTGAACCAGACCAAAAGAGACCTCCCCAATGAGCAAAGCAGTAAAAAAGGACTTTCCACAGATTAACTAAAACGAGGCTCAGTAGATCCTTATTAACACTTAACTGAATTCAAAGCTCTTCCTGAAACTGGGATTTGCCTCGCTAACTCTCTCCGCACCCTGAGCAACGAAGTTGGGGATAATCGGCTTCAGGAACTTGAACTCATTTGTCTCGGAGCCTCCAGTCAGACACACCTCGTACTGGTAGCTCTGGGACAGGGTCCCGGTGCCGCTCACGTCCACCAGATGCCCTGGAAAGGGGCCCTCAGGCACCGAGCAGCGACCCACCGAGGCCGCCCTGCTCCTCCTGCACAGCGGCACCGCCACGAACAGGAGCACCGAGAGGAGGAAGAGCGAAGACACCGAGGACAACGCCACCACCAGGTAGACGGTGAGCGAGTCGGCCTGGGCCTGGGCCGGGGCAGCCTCCGGGAGAGGCAGGTAGGGCTGGGAGAAGCCGTCCACCAGGAGCACGTGCAGCGTGGCGGTGGCCGAGCGCGGAGGCTCGCCATTGTCCTTCACCAGCACCACCAGCCTGTGCTTGGCCACGTCGCGCTCGCTCAGCAGCCTGGCGGTGCGCACCTCGCCATTGTGCGCCCACACGCCGAACAGCCCGGGCTCCGTGGCCTTGAGCAGCTGGTACGACAGCCAGGCGTTCTGGCCCGAGTCGCCGTCCACCGCCACCACCTTGGTCACCAGGTAGCCCGGCTCGGCCGCCCGGGGCACCAGCTCGGTGCAGGGCGCGGAGCCGTTCTGCAGCGGGTACAGCACGAAGGGCGAGTTGTCGTTGGCGTCCAGCACCAGCACGCGCACCTGCGCCTCGCTGCTCAGCACGGGGGAGCCGCGGTCTGAAGCGCCCACGCGGAACTCGAATGCCTGCAGGGCCTCGTAGTCCAGCGACCTGAGGGCGAACAGGTGGCCGTTGTCCGCGTTGATGGAGACCAGGGAGGCGAGGGGCAGGTGCGGGTCCTGGGGCGGCAACAGCGAGTAGGTGACCTGGGCGTTGGTGCCTGAGTCTCTGTCTGTGGCCCTGACACTGCCGATGTGCAGGGCGGGGCTGTTGTTCTCGCGGACGAACAGGGTGTAGGAGGTTTGAGTGAAGGCGGGGGCGTTGTCATTGACGTCGGAGACAAGCACGGTTATGTTGTACTCGGTTTTCAGCCTGGGTGTCCCCAAGTCAGTGACGGTGATGGTGATGTTGTACTCGGATCTGGTCTCTCTGTCCAGCGCGCCTTCTGACACTAGGGTGTAAAAATTCTCTACAGATGGTTTCAGGACGAAGGGGAGATTGTTCTCAATGGAACACATCACTCTTCCGTTGTCTCCAGAGTCTAGATCAGAAACACTGAAAACAGCCAGTACAGTCTCTCCCGAGTTCTCAGGGATAGGGCTGTTTACTGAAGACACGGTCAGTTCCGGTGGGTTGTCGTTGACATCAACCACCTGGACTATGACTGTAGACTTTCCGGATAGGCCTCCGCCATCCTTGGCCTCGATGTCGACTTCATAACTATTAATTGCTTCAAAATTCAAATATTTGACTAGTTGCATATCACCAGTAATTGGATTTAGCTGAAAAGTTTTGCGAATTTCTTCAGAAGCATGAAAAAATGCATATGATATTGTCCCAAAACTTCCTGTATCTAAGTCAGAAGCCGAGACAGTGACAATGACAGAGTTAACGGGAGTATTCTCTAGAACTGCAGCCTCATAGAGCGGCTGTGCAAATTCTGGTGCATTATCGTTTATATCTAAGACCTGGATGTTTATCTGGGCTGTCCCAGACCGAGGGGGAGAGCCGCCATCCAGCGCGGTGAGCGTTAAGCTGAGTTCCGGCTGCTCCTCCCGATCGAGCGCTTTATCCAGTACTAGTTCCGGGTACTTCCTTCCGTCCCTACGACTGCGAGTGAGTACGTGGAAGTGGGAATTCGGAGTGATAGTGTAGTTTTGGAGGCTGTTTCTTCCCACATCCAGGTCCTCAGCATTTCCCAAAGGAATTACTGTTCCTGGCAGAGTGCTTTCTAGGATTTTCAGATGCATTTCATTTTCAAAGAATACCGGAGAATGGTCATTTACATCTATGATATGGAGGTCGTTTGTAACAAACTGCAAAGGGTTTTGCAGTAATATCTGAAAATGCAGTATGCATGGTTCTGTGGGGCCGCATAGCTCCTCCCGGTCCAATTTCTCATTCAGGAGCAAATCACCTGTCTGATGACTGAGCTGAAAATGCTGTTTGTTTCCTTTGGACACAACTTGGGCCCCCCTCGCGGCCAGTTCCTCTACCCTTAGCTCTAGATCCTTTGCTAGGTTGGCTATTAAAAAGCCCCTCTCTTTTTCCTCAGCCACAAAATAGCGTCTTGACTCGGACCCAGCCAGACACCCTCCCAGAAAAACAAAGAGAAGCAGGACTTGCCTTTGTCTAAGAAATCGCTCTCCTCCCGCCTCCATTGCACTTTCCGTCACGCTCTTCCAGGGAATGTCGCCAAGCTGAACCTCAGACAGCGCTGGGAAATAGTCTTTTGCCCCACAACCTTTGCAGACGGCCTAGTGAATAAGCCTTTCCAGAGGCTCAGACTTGCTGGCTCAAAAATCTGCCTGTGCTCTCAACCCCTGGTTTACCACACTGGATCCGTGCGTCACCGAGCATGCACAATGCCTGTGGTTTAATTCGCCTTCTTAGTCAACAGCGCCACCATGCGTTCGCTTGCAGTTTCAAAATCTTGGAGAAGGTGTTTTTATTTTGCTTTATCGATTATTCTTATCAACCCTAGTTGACTCTACTGGAGGAGTTTCTCATGTTATATGAGTTAAATAAATGCAATCTAGGGAAATAAAATGCGCTTTTATCTAAGAGCAGCGATTCTTCCTGGTAGAGTCCTCATTTACATGATTTAACGGAAGTGTACACATACTAGTTTACCCCTCCCCTTTTGTAGTAATTACACACAAACTTCAAAAGATTTTTGCTCTAGATGATAGCATGCTTCACTATCCTATTTATGTTTTTTCCCAAACTTTGTGAAATGAGCCCGAATTGCATATACCAGAAAAATACAAGGAAAAGACATCTCCTGCAAGGTGGTAAAAAAGAAAATATATCATGTCAGAGGTGGATCCAGAGGGCTACGAATGCCTAATTTCTTCCACATTATCACGCTCAAGGAACACTTAAAGTGCTTTCTCTTCTTATTTCAGAGCAAATTTACAACTATTCATTTCATCTGTATTAGTTTATTTCCACAGATAATCGTTCAGTTTGTAGAAGTTAGGCAAGTGGTGGTAACAAGACAATGTCTGTATATCTTATAACAATTTTCCATCTAGTGGGTGTACAGTCTTTAAACAGATGTTTAAACAGTGTGAAAAGTGCTACATAGAAAAGGTACTGAGTGCACTCAAAGTATGCAATACGGGGACCTAACTTAATGGAGAGTGATTAAGAAAGTTTCCCCCAAGGTGCGTCATTTAATCTGAAACATGAAATAGGAGAAGTGTGCCAGGCTAAGACTGTAGAATGTGTGAAGGCTCTGAGAGAGCGAAGCATAGCTATTAAGAGATAATGAATGAAGGACAGTGAATACAAAACTTAATGTCTCAAGAGTAAGTGGAAAGTAAAGCTGAAAGGTAAACCAAGGCCAAATAATGGGTGCTTCGATTTTATTCTAAGAACAAAAGGAAGCCATTGCAAGGTTGTTGGTAGAGAAATAAAACAGTGCAAATATGTATTCAATGTAGCCTCTTTTGTACTTCTACACAATTATCAAGAATGTTTGCTCTTAATACTAATGATACTAAAAATAACAGCAATTTCACTTTTATGTCTTTATATTGAGTATAACTGCAAGCTATTCAAATACCTGCTATCATTTGGGGTAGAAGAAGAGAAACTTTGTGACTCATCCAAAATCCTACAGGTAATGAGTTGGTTGATCAGAGACTTTTGATACCAACACAGCGCTCTACACCACTGCTAATCTCAAAACAAGACCTCAAAGTTGATATTAAAATTTTAATAGGATAGCTCATTCAAATGTATGTAAAAATGACATAAAAATATGTAGACTGAGTAACATTAAGAATTAAGATTTGTTTTAATGTATAGATCAGAAAGTAAACTGCAAGAAATGAAAACAGTTGGGTGAGTCATTTAGGGAACTATGGAAGGAAATTTAAGTAATAGAATTAAAAACCATCTGTATTCCTTAAGCCAGTGGACAGGAAACGAGGCTCAATTTAAGCATTAAGAGAAAAAGGAAAAATATGTTGAAGGAAGCGACAACAGAATGGTAACTGCATGTTTGAACAATGGTAACCAATTCAATTAATACCAAAATTATAATTCATTGTACATCAAAGAGTATTTGATTCCAGCAAAATGTTTTCCTTTAAGTGTTCTAGTTTATTTAAATATCAATATATCACAGGTAAAATACTTTTCTCTCTTTCAATCATTCAAAAATTTTATTAAGAACCTATAATGTTCCAGTGGCTGTGTGAATCATGCAATAAATGAGAGAGCTGTTGAGAAACAGAACTCAAGCACCTTTATAAAAAGGCATTGAAAAGTCTAGGGAAATGAAAGGCAGAAAAATAGAAGTAGTCAGTGCAAAAAAATAGAGTGAGTGGTGCTAGATACATTTTTCTCCCTAAAGGCTTATTTCTAAGCGAATCCTAAATGCTCCAGAAAATTTTAAAAACAGCAATACCAAGCTATATTTGAGGTTTCTAAAGGTCAAGGACAAAGACATGTACTCCCTCAAATTTTTTGGATTTTAATGAAGTTCTCAAAGTTAAAAGGTTATTAATAATTTTAAAAGATTTTAAAGGGGGGGACTGGAATAAGCAGAGGGCTCTTAAAAAACTATTTGAAAGAGAAAGCATGATGAATTAGCATGCCTTTGAAAATTGCTAGACATGTATTATTTATCTACATTTTAGAATATTAATGATTGACTTTTGACAAAAATTTATTACAGCACTTATGATGTTAATGCCTTCTAGAATCTAACAGTTAAAATTCTTACAAACTCTAAAGACTAATACTTTTCATATGTCAACACTTGAAAGAAGTATATATATTGGGCTGGGGGGGCGGTGGCTCACGCCTGTAATCCCAGCACTTTGGGAGCCTGAGGTGGGCAGATCACCTAAGGTCAGGAGTTCAAGACCAGCCTGACCAATATGGAGAAACCCTGTCTCTACTAAAAATACAAAATTAGCCGGGCATAATGATGCATACCTGTAATCCCAGCTACTTGGGAGGCTGAGGCAGGAGAATCGCTTGAACCCGGGAGGCAGAGGTTGCGGCGAGCCGAGATTGCGCCATTGCACTCCACTACAGCCTGAGCAACAAGTGCAAAACTCCATCTCAAAAAAAAAAGTACATATATTGAAAAACGAGGATGGTGCTTGCTATATGATTCATAAATATACCTATTTAAAGAGTTAGCCAATGTGAATTCACAGGATAGAATTTACACTAGCTTAAGAGGATATAAAAAACACAAATATTCTGGGCTGGAAAATATAACTCATGTAATGATAACAAATATTTTCAAATGTAGGACTTCAAAATTATCTAGGACCATGGACTGTGAGGTCTGGAAAAGATGCTCTAACTTAAAGACTTCTGAAAATACAAAATTTACTTTTACACTTCAAATGCAATTAAATTGCAATGAAACTAACCAACAATTAGATTACAAAGAAAATTTATATTCATTATACCGCAAAAAAACTCATACATTTATAAATACCAGTAACATGCATAAAATTGGAGTAAGATGGTTACTTTCTAATAAAAGGAGACACCTCCAATGGGCAAAGCAGTAAAAAAGGACTTTCCACAAATTAAATGAGACTAGCCTCAGTAGATCCTTATTAACACTTAACTGAATTCAAAGCTCTTCCTGAAACTGGGATTTGCCTCGCTAACCCTCTCTGCACCCTGAGCAACGAAGTTGGGGATAATTGGCTCCAGGAACTTGAACTCATTTGTCTCGGAGCCTCCAGTCAGACACACCTCGTACTGGTAGCTCTGGGACAGGGTCCTGGTGCCGCTCACGTCCACCAGATGCCCTGGAAAGGGGCCCTCGGGCACCGAGCAGCGACCCACCGAGGCCGCCCTGCTCCTCCTGCACAGCCGCACCGCCACGAACAGGAGCACCGAGAAGAGGAAGAGCGAAGACACCGAGGCCAACGCCACCACCAGGTAGACGGTGAGCGAGTCGGCCTGGGCCTGGGCTGGGGCCGCCTCCGGGAGCGGCAGGTAGGGCTGGGAGAAGCCGTCCACCAGGAGCACGTGCAGCGTGGCGGTGGCCGAGCGCGGAGGCTCGCCATTGTCCTTCACCAGCACCACCAGCCTGTGCTTGGCCGCGTCGCGCTCGCTCAGCAGCCTGGCGGTGCGCACCTCGCCATTGTGCGCCCACACGCCGAACAACCCGGGCTCCGTGGCCTTGAGCAGCTGGTACGACAGCCATGCGTTCTGGCCCGAGTCGCCGTCCACCGCCACCACCTTGGTCACCAGGTAGCCCGGCTCGGCCGCCCGGGGCACCAGCTCGGTGCAGGGCGCGGAGCTGTTCTGCAGCGGGTACAGCACAAAGGGCGAGTTGTCGTTGGCGTCCAGCACCAGCACGCGCACCAGCGCCTCGCTGCTCAGCGCTGGGGACCCGCGGTCTGTGGCGCCCACGCGGAACTCGAACGCCTGCAGGGCCTCGTAGTCCAGCGACTGGAGAGCGAACAGGTGGCCGTTGTCCGCGTTGATGGAGACCAGGGAGGCGAGGGGCAGGTGCAGGTCCTGGGGCGGCAGCAGCGAGTAGGTGACCTGGGCGTTGGTGCCTGAGTCTCTGTCTGTGGCCTTGACACTGCCGATGTGTAGGGCGGGGCTGTTGTTCTCGCGGACGAACAGGGTGTAGGAGGTTTGGGTGAAGGCGGGGGCGTTGTCATTGACGTCGGAGACCAGCACGGTTATGTTGTGCTCGATTTTCAGCCTGGGTGTCCCCAAGTCGGTGACGGTGATGGTGATGTTGTATTCGGATCTGGTCTCCCGGTCCAGGGCCGTGCTTATCACCAGAGTGTAAAAGTTCTCAACAGAAGGTTTCAAGAAAAAAGGAAGATCATCTTGGATGGAGCACACCATCCTTCCGTTGTCTCCGGAGTCAGGATCTGAAACGCTGAATACAGCAATGAGGGTGTCCTGCAAGTTTTCTGGGATCTGATTGATAAGTGTCGACACAGTCAGTTCCGGAGGATTGTCATTCAAATCCATCACTTGGACAAATACCACACAAGTTCCAGATAGGCCCCCACCATCTGTCGCCTGAATATTTACTGTGTACGTCTGGATGGATTCGAAATCCAGTTTCTGTCTTAAAAGGAGTTCTCCCGATTTTGCACTTAATCGAAACGTTTTGCGAATGTCTTCAAATGCTTGGGAAAATGCATAAGATATTTCTCCATTAGTTCCAATGTCTAAATCCTTGGCAGAGACGATGGCAACCTGGGATCCAACGGGGCTGTCCTCCGGGATCTGCACCTCATAGAGCAGCTTTGCAAACTCTGGGACGTTGTCATTGATGTCCACAACTTCAATCCGTATAAGGGCCGTGCCGGACCTGGGTGGAGTCCCGCCATCTAGCGCTGTGAGAGTTAACCTGATCTCAGGCTGCTCCTCGCGATCCAGGGCTCTGTTCAGCACCAGCTGTGGTAATATGCCATCGAGACTGTCTTGTAAATTAAGATGGAAGTGAAAATTGGGACTGATTGTGTAATTTTGGAGACTGTTGGTTCCTACATCCAGGTCCTGGGCACGTTCTATTAAGAAAGTAGTTCCAGGAGTGATACTTTCTGGAATTTTCAAAAGTATTTCTTTGTCTAGGAAAACTGGGGAGTGATCATTTATGTCCCTAATCCGTAGCTCCGCCTGAAAAAACTGCAAGGGATTTTCTAGTAACACCTGGAAAGGTAGGACACAGGGCTCTGTGGGACCGCACAGCTCCTCCCGGTCCAATTTCTCATTTAACAACAAATCCCCGGTCTGCCTATCGAACTGCAAATGCATTTTTTTTCCTTTGGAAACGACCCTGGCCCCCCTCACAGCAAGTTCTCCTATCTCCAGCCCCAGGTCTTTTAACAAATTGGCCACAAAGGAGCCACTCTCCGTTTCCTCGGCCACTGAATAGTGCCTAGGCTGGGAACTAGCCTGAGCTATGCCCAGCAAAACAAAGAATATCAGGACTTGCCTTTGTTTCGGAACGCGCTCCTTCCCCTCTCCGGCCTCCATTGCCTTCTGGTCTCGCACAAAACCTGCTCCAGCTGTGGCTCACGTTGTCGCTGATTCTATCTCCCCGTATCTCGCTGATACTGGGATGAGTGGACAATCCTAGGGCCCGGATTTCCCGGAGCGACCGCCTTAGAAAGCCTCCTCTTCCTGCTTGCTGCTTCTTTAGCTGAGTATCTGGGTAAAGGAACGTCGGCTGGGTGCTTTGTTTCTGCTACTTCTAAGGCTGCAGCGCCACCCCGCGTCTCTTCCGAGTATTTATTTTCTCCTAAACTAAGAAAATCCCAGTGCTTTCTTTCAGGCTGATGGCAATCGAAATTGAGTATTTTCAAGTAGTGTTTCTCAATGTACCGAAGTCTTATTGGCTTCTTCTTCTTAAAGGCTCTTCATTGCACCCATAGAGCCAGGGCAAGAATAAATAAATCTTCACTTCCCTCACAAATCCAAGCGTTTTTTTTTTTTTTTCAAACTGGAAAAAATAAATTTCAGAACCTGGAAGGGAGTGATCTCAGTCCTAGCATGCTTCAGAAAGAAGGCTTAGACTAAGAAAGTTCTATTTTTATTCAGAGTTTGGGCATGTGTGCAACTCAGTGGTGGTTAGGTTACCATCATCACACTCAAACCCAACTGAAAAACAGAGACCCAGGAAAAGCACAGAATCCAAATAAGAGTATTTTAATGGGCACTGAAATCGTCTCCTTACTCATACTTCTTTCTTCGCACTGCTCCCACTTCACATTTCCCTGAACTTTGATGTGTCTGAGCCTCATGAAACTCTCCAAGAGCAGCCAGATATTTTCTTATTGTAAATGTATCAATATTATTTTCCTTTCTAATGCCTAGGAGAACTTTCAACATAACCTCAATTCAATTACCACATCTAGCAAAGAGCAATTTCATAATATTAAATAGCCAGTAAATATTCCAGTTTCCCCAGTTATCTTTAGAAATATCTTTTCAGTGATGGTTTCTTCAATCTGCTTCCAAACAAGGTATATATGTCATTGTTTGTTGTTAGGTTTTTTAAATTTTCTGTCTCTTTGTTTTTTTTAAATGTTAATATAAAGAAATAAGTTATCAAGCCATAGAATGACATGAAGGAAACTTAAATGCATATTTCTTAGTGAAAGAATCCAGTCTGAAAAGGCAATGATACCGTATAATTCAAATTACATGATACTCTGAAAAGGGCCAAATTATAGAGACATTTAAAAGACAAGTGATAGCTAGGAAGAAGAGGGAGGGGGAATGAAGACGTTAAACATGCGGTACTTTGTGATACTACAATGGTAGATACATGACATTATGCTGTTGTCAAAATCTAGAGAACTATACAACACAAATAGTGAACACTAAACTATGAAATTTAGTTAATAATTTACCAGTATTGGCTCATCAACTGTAACAAATGTACCACAGTAATGCAAGATTTTGATAACAGGGAAACTTTGAGTGGGAGAAAATCGGTATGTGAGGGGAACTGTTTGTACTATTTACTCAATTTTCTGTAAAATCTAAGGCTGCTTTAAAAAATAATTTTACTTTGGGAGGCCGAGGCAGGCAGATCATGTGGTTAAGAGATCAAGACCATCCTGGCCAACCTGGTGAAACCCCATCTCTACTAAAAATACAAAAAAAATTAGCCAGGCATGGTGATGGGTGCCTGTAATCCCGGCTATTTGGGAGGCTGAGGCAGGAGAATCACTTGAACCTGGGAGGTGGAGATTGCGGTGAGCCAAGATCACGCCATTGCACTCCAAGCCTGGTGACAAAGTGAGACTCCATCTCAAAATAATAATAATAATAATAATAAATACTAGGATGTGTCTCTAAAAGATCCATTGGATTAAAAAATTGGGGGGATGAAGAAAAAAACTAAATATATAGAACAGTTAAAAGAACTATACATAAACTACAACTCTAACCTCCATCCAAACTTAACAATTGTTTATATTTTGCCATATTTGTTCTATCTTATTCTGTACACACACCCACTTTTCTGCTGACTCATATGAAAGTAACTTGCAGACATCATATTTCACCTCTAAATATTTCAGCAGGTATCACATAATTATAATATTATCTCATATAATCATAATGCTACTATCATACCTAAGAAAATTAAAAAAAATCTACAATGTTATCTAAAATCCAGTCCCAATTAAATTTCACTGTCTTTCCATTATCTTTTCCTCAATTTTGATAAGAATTCACACTCACTCAAGTTCCTTTGACAAATGCACTTACTTTTTTAACTATTTGTTATAAGGAATGTCTTAGACACTTTTTCAACCAACTTTGATAATTGTATTTGGGTGTTAGATCTATTTACTCTAGAATACTCCCCAATCTTTAATGACATTAAATTTCTGAAGTGTCCAGACTAGTTGTTTTGTAGGATGTCCTACATTCTGAATTTGATTGTTTCCTCGTGGTATCATTTAACCTGTTCTTCCATCCCCTGTATTTTCAGAAAACTGGACTGGATGATTTATTAAATGTAACAATAGCATAATATTTTAAAAAGCTCTCATTTATCTTCTGTAACTGGCTAAAAAAAGGATTATCACAGGTTCCCTTTCTTAACATTTAGAAAACAAATGCCTATCTCTACCTGTTGATATTATTTTTTGCTTTTCATGATTATTACTTTTATATGGATGTTATAATAATTCAAAATATTTTAATTCATTGACATTGAGCATTAAACAAATTCATTGAGGTGAATAATACCCAAGGTCCAAGTCTTTAAAAACAGCTTTTTATATAAGCTGCAAAACCTAATTGGGGTCCGAAATAGATGTAGTGAAGATCAGTTACATCATACAGGCAGATTATAACTGGTAGGTTACTTGAAATTTTACATTTAACCAGGTATATGGCTATTTCCTTTGGACAGGTTTTCTGAACTAAAGCAGTTATGGTTAATTTGGGATAACATAAAGGAGAGGAAAATAGGTAATATGAAGAAAATAACATAATCTCCTCTCACAAGCTGGAGAATAGAAAATTTAATATCTAAGATATTTCAGAGGATACAATAACCAAGAACACATTAGGTTTTATTGTGAAAAAAAATTTAAAACCTCTCATGTTGTCATGTGTCCTCACAATTCAGAAGGTTTTACCCATCTTTCATTTCAATGCTATTAACACACCTAGAAATAAAAGTTTCTCTTTTTCAAAGATTATATAACCAACACCAATATTTTATATTTGTATATGCGTTTCCAGCTTTAAAGGCATTATATCTGCTATGCTATTTTAAATCATTTATTTTCTTAAACCTTGATGAGAATACACCTTCCTTCTTTACAAATGCTCATATTTTCTTAATCTCCTTTAATAAGGAATCATATATATTAGATTAGAATTTGTAGCATATTTATAAGTCTGAATGAAATATGTTTACATATAGTAATTATTTATATTGTAATGAGGGAATCTATTGCATAATTTAAAAATTATGTTATTACAGTAGGTTTAATTTCTTAGGTTTCGCTTTACTTTTCATATGCTGCACAAGCAGAGACATTATCCTAGGAGTCACTTTCATAATTTTGAAGATTCATTTCAATAAAATCTAACATATTAAAATGTTACACAAATAATTTTAAATACAGAAATAGAAAAATATTTTCAAAAACATACTAAAAAATGAAAGCAAGTCATTACAGTCTTATTACAAAAGTGCAGCCATTCAAAAAATAAATAAGAACACATTGTTCGAGTATCTGTCATAATTAAGCTTGCCTCTCTCTTTTTTGGACTAAAGGGTGATTTGATCTTTTGACTGCCATGAGATGAAAATTACAAGAATTAAGAGAAAGGGTAGTCAAAGGGATTTACATGACCATTTTCCTATCAAAGATAATGCCAAATGATATGGAGATATTATCTCCACTAGTATCCCTCTTTCAATAGAGAGGGATCTTCAGCCTTTCAATGCCTTCTGCCCACAAGCTGGCTTTACTTACTCAGCCAGAAGATGGCAGAAGAAGGAGGGGTTTTCAGTGATCTAACATGAAGATTCTGCAGAAAATATGAGAGAAATATTCCAGGATGAGAAGGGAGTGTTCTGGCATAGTTTATTACCCTAATCTAGGGTGAAAATTGGGAGCATATTCAACTAATTTACTTTTACCTTATTGAGGATACAAATAAGTTTCCCCATAATCTATCAAGACATTTCATGAAGCTCAAGCAAATACGATTTCAAAATAAAGGTCGGCTAGCTGTGGTGGCTCACACCTGTAATCCCAGCACTTTAGGAGTCCAAGATGGGTGGATTGCTTGAGTCCAAGAGTTGGAGACCAGCCTGAGCAACGTGGCAAAACCACATGTCTACCAAAAAAAAAAAAAAATCAGCCAGGTGTGGTGGCTCACGCCCATAGTCCCAGCTACATGGGGGGCTGGGGTGGTAGCATCACTTGTGCCCTGGGGGCAGAGGTTGCAGTAAGCCGAGATCACACCACGGCACTCCAGCTTGGGTGACAGAGCGACACCTTGTCTCAAACAACAACAACAACAACAACAAACAAGCAAATGAAACGAAATAAATATAACTCAAAAAAGGGAAATGGTGTTGTTTATTCTCTTCCCACGGTACAAATAAGCAAGAAAGGGTTTTAGAAGTGATACCTGCACAAGAATCTTGCCCAATTTTGTTTAAGGAGAACCATCAGAGTCTATTAAGACAATCTGTCCCCTTGAAAATAAAAATCTTGACCAGGACTGCAGATAAAGCTAGACAGACAGATATAGATGGAAATAGAGATGAGAGAGACAGAGGTATGACCTCTTCCAAAAATCTCAGACGTTTTTTTATGATTAAAATAGGCTAAAACTTAAGTCAGGTTTAGGTAATCTGGTAGAAGATTGAATTTTCACTAAGATCACTATTGAAATTTTACTTTAAAAGAAAATATGGACTGGGCGCAGTGGCTCATGCCTGTAATCCCAGCACTTTGGGAGGCCAAGGCAGGTGGATCACGAGGTCAGGAGATCGAGACCATCCTAGCTAACACGGTATACAAAAAATTAGCCGGGCGTAGCAGCAGGTGCCTGGAGTCCCAGCTACTCGGGAGGCTGAGGCAGGAGAATGGCATGAACCCGGGAGGCGGAGTTTGCAGTGAGCCGAGATGGTATCACTGCACTCCAGCCTGGGCAACAGAGCGAGACTCCATCTCAAAAAAAAAAAAAAAAAGAAAAAGAAAATATGGCTAAATACAATATCGAAAATTAGTAAATAATGAAGAAATCCAAAGGTGTAGAGAGGGCAAAGAATATGGGGTGAGGGGAAGAAACCTGAAACTCTGACTACAAAATACAAAGCATAAATAATCAATTTAGATATGCTAAAGAAATATAAGGAAATACTTGAAAATTATAATATATATTTTCATATCAGAGTAATTATTTGAACATCTACTGTGAAAAGAAGCAGGCCAACAAGAAAACAAAGGAATACTAAAACCATAGTATATGCTAAGTGAGGAATCTAAGTGACAGACCCCATACTCCTGAGGTCTGTCAAGATGTAGCCAGTAGAGCTGAAAGAAACAGCTGACCAGCAGCAGTTGTTGTCTGAATCTGGAATACATAGGTGGCATCTCAGTGTCCTTGACCATAACCTGAAGTCTATAATTGGCTAGATTATCATCACTCACAAACCTGGTGTGCACACTTCCTAGTATTGGGCTAACATGCTATACAGATGGAGACTCAAGTCTTTGAGTAACTGATAGGACATGAAGACCTTCCAGACCTAGGCTCCTTCTACTGCCACCACCTTGAACATCACATAATCCGTTCTGCATTAAATGTAACACAAAGGAGAATTTCCACTGCCATCAAATATTACCAACCACACCAACGCCATGCTGCTAGCTCATTGTAGTAGTGTCTGTTTCTCTCATACCGAACTTGACTCTTATGGGCCTTACAAACAGATTCTTTGTGTCCACTGTCATGGAGTACTGCACATCCTGGGAAACCAGAAGCAAATAAGTTACTTGGGTGTTTTTCTAAGTCTCTGTCTATGGCAGTGTGCTGCTAAAATGCACACTCTAGGGCTGTGTTTTCATACTTGATAAGTGTAGAGGCAGTTTGGTGAAAATGAAGACCTGGTTATATTGTTTCTTTCAGCTTACAGTAACTCCAGATCTCTGGCAGTGATCATAGAATTGTACTTGTCTTTATTCTACCTCTATTGAAGGCTTTAGGGTGAAGGGAGGGTGGTATTATGAAGCCCAAATATCTATTTTTTTCTGTGGTCTGGATCTGAAACACAGGAAACAGCAGATACGGTCTAAAAGCAGATATGGCTCCTTGGGACCCAGTTCATAAATGATGACATGATGATTAGGAGTGGACTGTCTTTTACATCAAGAAGTTACATTTTCTACAGTCTTTCATTATTGATGATCTCAGAATCCACACTGCAGATTAGTATAGCCTTGGAATTTATGGGTTTGAGTGATGGGTTTGCTTTTGGTACTTTTATACCTATGTAAATGCTTTATTAAAGTTTTCATTAAGTCTTCAGTAGCCCGGTAAAACCTTAAAGATAGTTTTCCATTATACCTTATATCCAAATTCCTGATAGAAAACTGATAGCCAGGGAGGAAAAACTTTTTTTCTGGGATTACCGTACTGAACTACTGTATATTACAGCTGAGTAAAATCACTGACAACCCACAACTTTGGTGAAGACCAATGCAGATTTGGATGTATGTGGTGACCCACCATCCAATATCATGATAGTTAAATTAACCTCAATCCATTTCTTTCCATTGAGAAAATTGCCCATCCTCATTCAGGATATTTCCTGCCACCATTCTCTAAACAAACAGAAGAGAAGACATGGGAATTAGGATTCAAAATATACTTATGAATACTGCTCTGTCTACATGTTCTGCCATCTATATGGTCTCTACAAGATGCTCTCCTTGATTTTTTGCAGCATTCCTATATCCAGTAATGCACACTAGTGAATGGCTATATCTGTGAGTCCAAGGCACCTTTTAAAAATGTAACTCATTTTTCCAAGTTACCTTTCTCAAGGCAGATGAGTAACTCAAATGAGTTACATTTTTCCAAGGTGCTTTGAGACTCACAGATGGATCCAATTTCTATTTAGTACCCACTCCTGAGTCTTTTGATTTGAAAATGCAGTTTTTTTTAAATCTATAGAAACATGAATTACCCTCTCACTCCCCATACCTCTCAAGTTCCCCATCCTAAGGCCCAGAATCTCTGCAAAATTAGCAATGAAGGAACCACTCTCCAGCGCCTCTGGAACAGAACTCTGCAGTTCAGTATCCTGAATGGTACATGCTTAGTAAAACAGAATCACACTTTGTTTTAGACTGGGCTTTAAGTATTACATTATTCCGTCTTCTAACACCTTCCTGCAAATATGATCCTACACAAACTCTGAACACCCTAATGTTTCTATTACTTATACCACCAGAATCTTAGGCATCCAATACAACTTTCACAGACAGGGTAATATAATACGAAACATACAGCACTGTATTTGCAATCTGCTTTAACCACCATTTGAGCCTGCAGTGCCATTATAGGACCACCCCCCCTTAGTGTACTAAACTCTCTAGGAAGAAAAAAAGTATTTGAGAAAGGCAAATGAGAACACCAAACACTTTGTATTTATGTAATTATTATCCAGTGTATTGAATAATGTCTGTTTTCATTTTCTCAGCAACTATCATAAATATATTAAATATCAACAAATAGGTCTTATTTGAGGCATATTCTGTTGTATCTTCCTTAATTTTTCTAAACCATACAGGAGAGTATTAAACACTGACATGAAGAAAAAAAGATAAGATTGTTTTGTCAGTCTATTTTACATGACATTTAATGTACTGGATATGCTATCATATTAATTGCCAAAAATTAATCATTTTGATGTTTAATAAGAAAACTTAGTAAAAATCAACAAACACAAATTTAACATTGACATAAATAAGCTACACAGCAACTCAGTTGATTTATGTCTTAAATAATGAAAAAGACATTTATTTCTACAGTTTTTTTTCTTGTAGTTGTACATCTGCATTTGATTTCGTGGTCATCAATATCACCAAAATCATCAAATGACTATTTCAAATAAAAAGTTAAAACCATATATTAATAATAGTAATCAAGTAAATAGTTACTTAAACTAAGTAAATGGAGACCAGTCCTGCTGAAAAGTAGACTATCACAACTTGTCAGCCATCATTTACGAAATATCAAGAAAAGCAAAAGATGACTTTAAAATAAATAGCTTGACCTTCTTTGAGAAATTATGAAGACTATCATTTTATGGATTGAAGTGGGATGAGTTTCCTTGTCAAGCTTCAGAATATCTGCTAGGACAGTCTACTCTAAGTTTTAGGGGTAATTTACCTTTGAGAAAGATCAAAGGACATTAGGCATGAGCAGAAAAAAATGCGTTCCTTTTCTGTGCTTAACGATAAAGAGGAACTACACTATTAGCTTCTAAATAGACCTTTGTGAGATAGATAAAAATAGCTAAGCCATCAATACCTGTTAAGTGTTAATGAACAATTAGTTATGCTTCAGAAAAAAAACACGATGGAAACTAGAGCCATAAAATAACCAAAACATTCAGAACGGTGCTGTTATTCCTCTACCTTTTATCCAGAATCCAAAAGGAAGAACGCCAAGGATGATAGCTGTCTCTACCTACTGTCTTGTTTTGAGCTTCCTGGAACCTAATTTCATTGGAAATAAAGTGATGTTGCGTGTAGCTCTCTTTTCTGGCATGCATTATTAGGTTGTCAGATTATGGAATATTTTAAATATCCAATGAAAAGAACTCTGGTAGGAAGGATCAAGGCTTTCGTTTTGTTTTGTTTTGTTTTTATTGTTGTTTTTTTTTAATCTCAGGGTGCTGAGATTATGGTTCTTAAATAGATGAAGTCTTTCCAGAAGTGCTCCAGGATGAGGCAGATAAGTGTCAGCATGACCAATTCTATGTAATCGTCATTCAATGGCATTGTCTTCCACCGCCCTTCACATGAAGAAACAATTTCTGAAACTATTTCTGCTTTTAATTGCCTGAGTATTTGCCACGTAGCACTGAAATTTCCTGGTAATTCTCTTGCAGTGGATGCTTATGATGCATGGGGTATCAGTGGTATTTAAAATGTTCTGCTAGCATTTAAAATGCTCTCCAGAGGTTGCAGAATTCAGTGAGCCTGGAGAATTCTGAGAGCCGATTCATAATTATTTACTCAGACTAAATCTTCAGCCGGTTGCTGTGAGACCTGAATCTCAAAGATTGTCATTGATTGTCATGACTTGGACCTAGGAGGTCTCAGATATCTACCATTCTTCTCTGGGAGAGTTAAACTTACCTTGGGTTGTGGTTCGTCCAGAGATTTTTTTCACACGTATGGACAAATTACTTACCCCGATATTGCACAGCACATTATTGTGAACATGGAAATTGAAAATGAGTGTGTAGTTTCCAATGACGGAAAATTTACCCAAACCTCATACATGTTCCTGGTGCACATTCTGGAACATTCAGAAGAATTTTCAAAGGAGGAAACGGTTACATCTCAGACACAGATTTTTCTCTAAAGACAAAAAAAAAAATTTTTTTTTATACAGGTAATACTTGGAAATGCAAGGCTCCCATAGGTCCGATTTTCTACTTGAGAGCAAGGGCTCTTCTGTGGGTCGATCTAAAATGTTATTTGGTCTGTTTGGAAACTATCCTGCTCCAGTCTGTCCTCCCGCCGCTCCCCTTTCCGCCGCCAGCGCCCATCTCCAGAAACCCTGACCGTAAAAAAGCCGTTTTCCTTTTCCTGGGCCGCCTGCGCTACGCCCGGGAAGAAAATGAAAACCCACCACCTGCCTTTTCTGCCAGATTTTTTTCTCGCACAATTTCCTGTATATCCTCTGAGTGCATTGCCTTTAGTAAATGAAGTATTCGGAAGTCCTGTAAGACTTCCAAACATTTGTGTAGTCCCCATTCGTTTGAAGAAAGCTCTAAAATCTGAGCTCGCAGCGGACGTTTTCCAACTCGTATCTGCTCCCAGCACCTTTCAGATTTTGTCTTTTCTAAGATGGAGTCTGCAGGCAAATGCAGGGCTCCTCCTCCTCCTACTTTTTAGCCTGTAGTGCCACCAGGCGTCCGAACTGAAAACCTGGGCTGTACAGCGCTTTCCTGCAGAAACTGTCAAAATCTGTACATATTCACATCTAGTGGCAGAATTCTCACCTCTTGAGTTTTAATTACTTCTCCAATATTTAGTTTACTTAATGTGAACAAAAACAATGGTTGTTTATTAGCATAATATCAGCTGTGAGATTTCCTTTGAGAGGAACCGAATTGGATTTCTTTCATTTCAATCAAGCCAGTCATTTGGCCGTGAATTCATTGAACTGATTAATTCTTCGCAGGTATTTTTTACACATAGATTATATTCAAGCACTGTAAAAGACGTTGGGGATATAAAGTTGAGTAAAGTCTGGTGCCTACACCGCAGAATATTAAAAAGGTGACTCAGGGTGATTTGCATAGGCACTACCAGGTACTAAAAAGGGATATTTAAGTAAGAACAGAAGTGAGGTATCAGGAAGAGTCTCAGAGGAGGTGAGGTTTGAGCTAAGTTTCATTTTATGGTACCAACTTAAACACAAACCCACTGAAATGATTTTCTACTGCAGATGAAGTATTTCTGATTTTGCAGGAAATAAGATTTTTCTCAAATGATGTGAATGAACATCATGGCCCATGGGGGGGTTGCAGTCTTTCAGTCAGTCAGTCAACATCACAGAGCCCTGTATGAAGTGTCAAGGGATGACAACTAAAAGACTAGGGATAGGGCCGGGCGTGGTGGCTCACGCCTGTAATCCCAGCACTTTGGGAGGCCAAGGCGGACAGATCACTTGAGGTCAGGAGTTCGAAACCAGCCTGGCCCACATGGTGAAATCCCATCTCTACTAAAAACACAAAACAGCCGCGTATGGTGGCGCATGCTTGTAGTCCCAGCTACTTGGGAGGCTGAGGAAGGAGAACTGCTTGAACCCAGGAGGTGGAGGTTGCAGTGAGCTGAGATCACGCCACTGCACTCCAGCCTGGCCGACACAGCAAGACTCCGTCTCAAAAAAAAAAAAAAAAAAAAAGGATAGGGATAAGCCTCTTTTTTCTATTTGAACTTGGCTCACATCCCCAGTTTAAAGGAAAATCCTGCAGCTTGAATTAGCAATATCTTAAGGAAATATTTAAAATGATGATTAAGACTTTATGATGTTGGCTGGGCACAGTGTCTCACGCCTGTAATCTCAGCACTTTGGGAGGCCAAGGTGGGCGGATCACCTGAGATCAGGAGTTCGAGACCAGCCTGGCCAACATGGTGAAACCCCGTCTCTACTAAAAATACAAAAATTAGCAAAGTGTGGTGGCATGCGCCTGTAACCCCAGCTACCCAGGAGGCTGAGGCAGGAGAATCGCTGGAACCCAGGAGGCAGAAGGCTTCAGTGAGCCGAGATCGCGCCACTGCACTTCAGCCTGGGGAACAGAGCAAGACTCTGTCTCAAAAAAAAAAAAAAAAGACTTTATGATGTTAAGATTCATATTCAAGTCCTGGCTCTGCTTCTTCACATACATTAAATTAGGAAAAGTATTTAATCTCTCCAAACTTCTGCTTTCTCATCTGAAAAAAATTATGGATATAATGGAGTCATGACAATTAAATGAAACAGTGCAGGCCAGGCGCGGTGGCTCACATCTGTAATCCCAGCACTTTGGGAGGCTGAAGTGGGCAGATCATGAGATCAGGAGATTCAGACCGTCCTGGCCAACATGGTGAAACCATCTCTACTAAAATACAAAAAATTAGCCAGGTGTGGTGGTGCGCACCTGTAGTCCCAGCTACTCAGGAGGCTGAGGCAGGGGGCAATCACTTGAACCCAGGAGGCCGAGATTGCAGTGAGCTGAGATCGCGCCACTGCACTCCAGCCTGACGGCAGAGCAAGATTCCATCGCAAAAAAAAAAAAAGAAAAGAAAAAGAAACAGCGCTTATGAAATGCTCAGCTCAGAGCATGGAACATCATGGTACTTCATAAATGTTTACTGTTATTAGTGTAATACTATGAAAGCAAGAACTTCTCTACATTGTCTGGTTTACTCCTACAAACAAATATAAGTCTAAATGACTCCTACACTACACTCTATTATCTTTCTCCCTTACCTCAGTGGAACATGCAGCACTTTCTTATTTATGCAAAAATCTAGAACCTTTAAGCATATCATAAGTTATGAGAATTTCACTCACAGTTTCACCCTTGTTGAATATGAATTATTTTCATTCCTACATATTCAAACTCTCTCTTTTCAATAAATTATTTGATCTTACCATCCAACTTAAAAATCTTGCCAGAAGCTGGGCATGGTGGCTCACGCCTGTAATCCCAGCACTTTGGGAGGCTTAGGTGGGCAAACTGCCTAAGCTCAAGAGTTCAAAACTTGCCTGGGCAACAAGGTGAAACCCCGTCTCTACTAAAAATACAAAAAATCAGCTGGGCGTGGTGGCGCATCTGTAATCCCGGCTACTCGGAAGGCTGAGGCATGAGAATTGCTTGAACCCAGGAGGCAGAGGTTGCAGTTAGCTGAGATCACACCACTGCACTCCAGCCTGGGCAACAAAGTGAGACTGTCTCAAAAAAACAAAACAAAACGAAACGAAACAAAAACAGACTTACCAGGGTCCCACACTTCTTTTCAGCTACCATCTCATTTCTATGAATTTCTTAAATATTCAAGCTTCTTGAAAAGATTTTATACACGTACTGACAATACTTCCTCAATTCCTCAGTCCCTCCTTAAACTTTTACAATTTGACACTGAAAGTGTTCATTAATTCACTTCCATAATGCCAAATTCAGTAGATACTTTCATTCTCTTCTCATTTGAACTTTTGGTAACTCATTTTCAACCTATTTAGGTTTTGCAGTAATCTATACTCATAGTCTCTGGTCTCCCTGTAGAAATTTCAGTGTTTACTAACATCCATTTATTTAACAAAATTGTATTGAGGGTCTACTCCAAGAAACTGAGATCATCTCTGAGGAATACAAACTGTAAGTAAAACCAAACACTATCCTTACCCTCAGGAAGCATGATCTGATGGGGAAAAAATACTTTAATCAGATAATCCCACAAATGGATGAAAGACTGAAATTTGGCTACATACTACAAATAAGTGATCTGGTGGCTCTATGAGAGCCTATAAAAGTCTATAATAATAGATTTTTATCCAGTCAGAGCAGTCAAAAAAGGCTTCCCTGAATAAATGGCAAGGATAGATAGGCAAAGAAGGAGCGAAACAGCAATTCATGCAGACAGAACAGCATGCGCAATATAGTGGATTTCTCTAAACACTGAAGTCTTTTTTTTTTTTTTTTTTTTGAGTCAGAGTCTCACTTTGCCACCCAGGCTAGAGTGCAGTGGTGTGATCTCAGCTCACTGCAACCTCCGCTCCCTGAGTTCAAGCGATTCTCCTGCCTTAGTTTCCCAAGTAGTTGGGATTACAGGCACCTGCCACCGCGCCCAGCTAATTTTTGTATTTTTAGTAGAGGCAGGGTTTCACCATCTTGGCCAGGCTGGTCTTGAACTCCTGACCTCATGTTCCACCCGCCTCCGCCTTCCAAAGTGCTGGGATTACAGGCGTGAGCCACTGCGCCCAGCCGACACTGAAGTCTTAATATATACATTCCCCATCCAGATTTTCAGTGAGGACCAAATTTGTTCCTAACTTCCTAAAGGGGGAAATAGTACTTGGGGCCAGAAGGGGGAAGTAGCTCCTTGCAATGTGAATTTTCTACGCTAGTAGGAAAAGAGCTTTTTTGAGTCACCTTCAGATTAAAGGAAGAAATACAGTGCTAGCATGTATTACATTCATAAAGGTTTTTATTCTCATTTCAGAGTTGCTGCAACTAATGGCAATCAAGAAGCCTGGAGGCCGGGCGCGGTGGCTCACGCCTGTAATCCCAGCATTTTGGGAGGCCGAAGCGGGTGGATCACCTGAGGTCAGGAGTTCGAGACCAGCCTGACCAACATGGTGAAACCCCGTCTCTACTAAAAATACAAAAATTAGCCGGTCCGTGGTGGCGGGCGCCTTTAATCTCAGCTACTCGGGAGGCTGAGGCAGGAGAATCGCTTGAACCCAGGAGGCGGAGGCTGCAGGGAGCCGAGATCGTGCCACTGCACTCCAGCCTGGACGACAGAGCGAGACCCTGTCCCAAACAAACAAAAAAACAAAAAAACACTGGCTGTCACCCTCGTCCGCACAGTTAGACATCTGTTGGAACCGACGCGTAATTTCGGAGGCTGTAAGAATTCCCATCTCCTAAATTATACATCCAGGAGAGAAAGCCGGTTCTATAAGGAGTGACTCCAGGAATCCTGAGCAGTCTACTGGCCTCACTTCCTCTTCCTTCTGGTAGGACCGCTTTTAGGGCCGGTACCGGAAGTGCTAGCCACAGCGACTTCCGGTAGTTTCGGTCTTGGCGGAGTCAGCGGAGTTTCTTGTCTTCCTGCGTACTGCACTAACTGAGCGACCAATTGATACTTAAGTTTAGCTGATCTTTTTATTGAATTAGTTAAAACTTTTGAAATCCATTCTGTAAGAACCTGAGAAAAATTGCGGCTACAGAAGCTGTTTTGAAATGCGCTTGGCTTCCGACTTCCGCAAGGGAAGGCAGCTGTTTCTTGTGTAAGCAAAGTCGAACTGAAAGAGGATGAAAAGGAGGGAAAGGGATTTGTAAAGATTTTATTAGGATTTTTCCCCTCTTTAGGCTGGAACATTTCTTCTAATTCTTCTTTTCTTTCTTTCTTTTTTTTTTTTTTGAGATGGAGTCTTGCGAGTTCTGTCGCCAGGCTGGAGTGCAGTGGCGCGATCTCGGCTCACTGCTTCCCCCGCCTCCTGGGTTCAAATGATTCTCCTGTTTCCGCCTCCCGAGTAGCTGGGACTACCTACAGGCGGGCGCCACCACGCCCAGCTAATTTTTGTATTTTTAGTAGAGACAGGGTTTCACCATGTTGGCCAGAATGATCTCGATCTCTTGACCTTGTGATCCGCCCGCCTCGGCCTCCCAAAGTGCTGGGATTACAGGCACGAGCACCGCGCCCGGCTGGAACATTTCTTTACTATTTCTGGCACATTCAGGGGATGGGATAGCTGCGACTGTTTTGCAGTGCATTCATCGGCTGATCTGAATGCTCTTTGGCTTGCTGGAATCACAGCGTTTTGATCATGTTAAGAAAGAAAAAAGGCATGAATAGGGATTAAACTTCAGATGGCATAAAGATCGTTTTAAAATGCGTACATTTGAAAATAGAGCCCTCCTTCCATATATAAAGTGTAATTTGAGGCAGTTTTCTGAATGGAATTAAAATACTGCGAGTTAGGAAATTACACAACCCAGGTAATTTATTTCTGTAGGTTACTTTGCAAGGGTAGGTTAGTAACTATACGTGGACTGATTGTGCTAGTTACATCTGAAAGTATATTAATTCTGGCTTCTGAAGTGGAAGTATTACGTGTGTTTCATGTGATATGGAGCAGCAAGGTAAAAAACCAGATGTTGAGAACTGGTGCGTTTGTCTGCATAGGCAAAGGTTGGAGAAAAAAGTAAGAGTAAATCTGGGGAGGTTGAACAGACAGGCTGGAGCGTCTAGAAAGAATTATCCTGAGGCTGGTTCAGGTTAATCGAAAGTTTTAACAGAAAACTTTCAAGAAGGTCTACTTGCTGAACTGGTACAGAAAATTATTTTTCTGAGTAATAATTATGGAAAGTAGTTCGTGTAGGTAGAGCAAACTACTCTTTCCTCAGCTTTTCATTCTCTTTTGGATTCTCTCTGCTTCTCCCAGTTTTCTACTTTGCATTGATTCTTTCTCCATTTTCAGCATAGAGTAAGGTCAGGTGACTGAGTACAGAAAAAGTGCTTAGTTGGCAACTCACCCGTGAATGTAACCATGTACAAAGGGAAACTGGATTATTAAGATAAAAACAAGATAATTTTCCCCTAAACTATACACCTATAATATCACAATCAGAAGGCGTTTTAGGAAGTAGGGCGAGTTTGATTTACAAAAATATTTGTATGTATATATTTGTTTATATAGATGGTCTTCCATAAAGAAGCAAGTACAAATAGCTACAATTGAACTGTATAAATCAACACAAGTGGGAGTTAATTCAAGTTTATTTAGTGAATACTGAGTGCAAAATAGTATAGTAGAGTAAGAATTATTACTTTAACACTGAAGATAAAAGATTAAATATTTCTGAATAGGTGCAATTCACTAGGTAGATTTTGTAAAGGACCATATTAAAAAGACATCCAAAGCAAGAAATTGAAATAGCAATTTAAAAATAAATACCTACTTAAATTCAGAATCATCTTTTTTCTAGAGCTGATTTTTTGTTTAACATGAGGTATTGTCTGACAGTGCCACTTCTCTCTCCTAATTAAACATAATCAGGGTTCAGATTTGGTCAAGTAAAATACGTTTCAGGTTCTCCAGATACTAGCATAATACTTGGTGTGTATTGATTACTTAAATGTAAATTCACAGAAGAGAATCCAGGTATATTTGGACAAAAACAGCACTTTTAATTAAGCATGTTGACATTTTGTTCAGTATAATTTCTTCTTCTGTTCCTTTATTCTGTTACTTATTCAAATTCTATTGCTGTTTTCCCTTATATAAAGACACACATACTGAATATGCGAATATATAGAGAAAAAATTCAAGCCACCTTGTCAAGTCACAATTTAAGATTGACAAATATTCAATTGAAGATCAGTTGAATTTTTTCCTTCATATTTTGTTATGTGAGATGAATAAAGGTTTTATTTGGAAGCAAAATAGAGTTTTTTTAAGATTTTGCAGGGCTTACGAAGCATAATCTAATTAAACAGATTTGTGACTGTGTGCCTTTTGAGTATTCTGGGGTTTTCTATTACCACTTAGTTGTTCCAAAAAAATTTTTTTATTAATTTGAGACATGGTCTCGCTCTGTTCCCCAACTCCTGCTCTCAAGGGATCCACCCACCTAGGCCTCCCAAACTGCTGGGATTACAGGCTGAGCCACCCCATTGGCCTTAAAGTATTATGAGGCTTTCTTGTGTTTGTAAAAATACCATCTTGAAATTCACAATAGTGGTATTTTTTATGATTTTTCTAGGAAAAAAAGGGGAGTGAATGGAAGCCCAATTTAGAAATGTTGAGAGGTCAATGAAAGTCCAATTGACTAATACGTTAAGAGGTTTTATATTGAGTTCTCTGAGAGCTCATTTGATTAAAAAAGAAGTCTGCTTATTTACTAAGGGAGCAATGAATTCTAATTAAGTTTGATGTTTAGGAACAGGCTTTTCTCATTCTCCTAAGGCCAAGGTATATTTCACTCTGAAACTATTTTGAGGTCAAAGAAGTGCAGTGTTAACTGAAATGTCAGGAAGAAGGGAAACTCCAATTTGTATACGCACTAGAGAAAATGTGTTTTTACGGTGTTCACTGGTAGTGCAAAGGCTTCAACCAAAAGTCACTGAAGTCCTAGTACTTCATTGAGTTCAAATTTGGATGTTTTGCAAGGCATTTTTTCTCTATTTTTATTAAATTTTATTTTTCTATTTGTTTATATAAGTAGCAAGTTCAGGGAAAGTTAATTTTAGAGGGAAGTTAGAAGTTCCTTTATGGTTCCTCATGTATTTAGTGACTGTTTAGAGGTGGGAATGTATATTTGTGGATTTTATTTTCAAGACTAAATTTTCAAATTCCTTTCAAATTTATGTATAATTAGATCAATCAAATCTCTATGGCAATTAGGATCAAATTCACACAAAATTTTGTACTGAAAGCATATTGCATTTACATATAGATCAGTGAATCCTACACATTAACACTATGGCATGTTTTACAAGTAATATTTAATACTTAAAACTCAGATCCTGGGTGACTTTTAAATGATGTAAATTGCATTTTGCAACTTAAAGATGTCAATGTGTTTATGTAGTTTACTGTGAATTCAGTGGATTTATTGATAGACTGCTGGATTTATGTATTTTTTTCTATGTGGGCCTCTGGAAGAAAATATACAATTATTTCCTAAGACCTGTGTGTGAAATTTAAGGAATGAATTAGCCTTTGATAGGATTTCTTCTTTCTCCTGTCCAGTAATCCCAGAGAGTTCATTGAAATTAGTGAAATGTGAGCAAGTTCACTTAGTGTGTACTTTAAATTGAAATGATAAGATTTAGCAAATGGACGAATTCCCTAATAACTCATGATCAGTGTATTCAAAGAGATGCAGTTAAATTCAGATCAATCAGTATAATTTCAGTTTGAGGTTAATAGGTGACATCAGTACATTTATTTAACCCTGGAGAGGAATTCTCAGTGAATACCTGAAAAGGTTCCCTAGATCCAATATAGTATAGATGAGTTCTAGGGTTTATTATAGTTTTAAAATTAAATTATTTTGCTTATAAGGTGGATTTTAAAACTTTGCATTTTTGATGTAATTTTTGATTTAATTAAAATTGAGTGAGGAGTGATTCACTCTATGATCAATTCACATTAACGCAGAAAGCCATAGTTCCTACAATGGTTGCTCTGTTGGCCATGCATAAAAGGTTCTATGCATAAATCACTTAAAGTTACTCAATTTGAAAGTTTCCAACTTAAGTTTGTTTTATTTTAAAGTACTATTTTTTTTTTTTAACAGGCAAGCATTTTGACTAAGAGATCTGGCTGTTGGGAAACCTGTAGGCAATGTCAAAAAACCTGTTTATTTCTGTCAAGTCAAGAAAATGTCCGTAAAACTAATTATTTGTTGGTAGAGTTTTTTTAAAAAAACATAAAATACATAGAGAAAATAATATAACAATGACTAGCCTGACCACTGTTCAGCTTTATGAAATTTTAATGTCTGCTTTACTTGTTCCAGGTCTTTTAGAAAATAAAATGTTGATGTATTCAAGGCTCCTGAAAATATATTATTGCCCCCTTTACAAAGAGTTAAAAAAAATATATGTATTTTGAGACCAGGTCTCACTCTTGCCCAGGCTGGAGCGCAGCAATGCAATCATAGCTCACTGCAGCCTGGACCTCTTGGGCTCAAGCAATCCTCCCACCTCAGACTCCTAAGTAGCTAGGACTACAGGCATGAACTGCTATGCCTGGATTTTCCCTCCCTCCCTCCGTCCCTCCCTCCCTCCCTTCTTTCCTTCCTTTCTTTCTTTTCTTTTCTTCTCCTTCTCTCTTTTTTCTTTTCTCTCTTTCTCCCTCTTTTTCTCCTTCCCTCCCTCCTTCCTTCCTTCCTTCCTTCTTTCCTTCCTTCCTTCCTTCCCTCCCTCCCTCCCTCCCTCTTTCCTTCCCTCCCTCCCTCCTTCCTTCCCTCCCTCCTTCCTTCCCTCCCTCCTTCCTTCCCTCCCTCCCTTTTCTTTCTGACAAGGTCTTCCTATATTGCCCAGGCTGGTTTTGAACTCCTGGCCTCAAGCAATCCTCCTGCCTTGTCATCCCACAGTGTTTATAGGCGTGAGCCACTGCACCTGGCTCAGATATCCTTATATATTTCATCTTGTTGACATCTACTCAGTTTCAGAGGTGCTCCATCTAGAAGTTTAATTACAGTATTATATCTGCATTTCTTCTTCTTGATGAGATGAAGCCAGACTGTGTTCCTGTGTTTTTATTTTTGTTTTCAGCCAGTTTACGCTTAAAACTAGCAGTGCATGAGAGCTGCTTTTGTTTCATGTGCTCCGTAACCCTTGTTATTTTAATAGTTGCCAATCTGGGTGTGTAGTTCACGTTGGTTAAAATATGCATTTTCCTGTTACTAAAGAATTTGAGACCTTTCATATGTTTATCAACCACACCACTTGGATTTCCTCTTTAAGACTTTTGATGCTTTTTATTAGGTTGTGTGCCTTTTTATTATTAATTTGTAGATACCATTTATAGGCTTCGAATACTAGAACTTTGTGGTTTATACATGGTACAAATAACATTTTCCAAACTGAGACTTTTCTTTTCACTCTTTTTATGGTGTTCTGTGATGACTAGTTTTTACTTTTATGATAGTGAAATTTATCAGCCTTTTCCTTGGTTTCTGCTTTTGTGTCCTGTTTAAAACATTCTTCCCCAAAGTCATGAATAGATGTCCAATATTATCTTCTAAGTGTTTGCATTTTGTTTCCCACTTTCAGATTTCTAAATAGCCTAAAATTGATTCTTTTGTATGGTATGAATTAGGGACCGAAATTTTATTTTTTATATAGATAATTAATTGTCCCAGCACCCATTTAAGGGAATGCTGTCTTTTCCCCATAGCTGTGCTCTCTGTCCATATGTATGTTAGTTTATTTTAGGGGCTCTAAATTAGTTCATTTTTCTATTCCTCCACCAGTACCACACTGTATTAATTACTGCAGCTTTATTTAAATAAACTTTTATATTTGGAATGGCAAGTCCTCTCACTTTGTTCTTCATATTCAAGGGTGCCTTGGCTATTGGTCCTTTGCATTTCCAAGTATTTAGTGTAATTTAGTCTTGTTGAACATGACAACATGTGACCACCACCACCACCAACAAAAAAAATACCTGTTGGGATTTGATTGGGACAGCACAGAATCTATAGATAAATTCAGGGAGAATTGATATCAAGTCTTTAATCCTTACATGTCTTATATGTCTCAACTTATTCAAGAATTTTAAATTTTCTTTAAAAAGTTTTACATTTTTATTTTTGGAAGCCACACACATCTTTTACTAGTATTATTCCCAGGATCCTTCATATTTTGAATACTATTGTAAATGATACAATTTTAAAATAAAGTTTTACATTTTTATTTTTGGAGGCCACACATCTTTTACTAGTGTTATTCCCAAGATCCTTTGTATTTTGAATACTATTATAAATGATACAACTTTTATTTTTATTATTATTTTTTTTTTTTTGAGAAGGAGTCTTACTCTGTTGCCCAGGCTGGAGTGCAGTGGTGCGATCTCGGCTCACTGCAACCTCCACCTCCCGGGTTCAAGTGATTCTCGTGCTTCAGCCTCCTGAGTAGCTGGGATTACAGGTGCACACCTTCGTACCTGGCTAATTTTTGTATTTTTAGTAGAGACAAGGTTACATCATGTTGGCCAGGCTGGTCTTGAACTCCTGACCTCAGGTGATCCGCCCTCCTCTGCCTCCCAAAATGCTGAGATTACAGGCGTGAGCCACCGTGCCTAGCCAATATAACTTTTATTTATTTATTTAATTTTATTTTTTTGAGACAGAATTTTGCTCTTGTTGCCCAGGCTGGAGTGCAGTGGCACAATTTTGGCTCTGCCTCTTGGGTTCAAGTGATTCTCCTGCCTCAGCCTCCCGAGTAGCTGGGATTACAGGCATGTGCTACCATGCCTGGCTAATTTTGTATTTTTAGTAGAGATGGGTTTCTCCATGTTGGTCAGGCTGGTCTTGAACTCCCGACCTCAGGTGATCTGCCCGCCTCGGCCTCCCAAAATGCTGGGATTACAGGCATGAGCCACGGCGCCCAGCCAACTTTTAAAAATACATTTTCTTATTATTTGGTTGCCTAGTCCAACGTGATTTTTTTTTCTTTTCTTTTAAATTTAGGTTCAGGAGTACATGTGCAGATTTGTTGTATAGGTAAGTTGTGTGTTACTGAGGTTTGGTGTACTGAATCTTTTGTTACCCAGATAATAATCAAAGTACCAGTAAGTAGCTTTTTTATCCTCCTCCTCCTCACCCTCTCCACCCTCAAGTAGGCCCTAGTATCTATTGTTCACTTCTTTGTGCCCATGTGTACTCATTGTTTAACTCCAACCTATAAGTGAGAACGTGCAGTATTTGGTTTTCTGTTCCTGAGTTAGTTCACTTAGGATAATGGCCTCTTGCTCCATCCATGTTGCTACAAAGGACATGATTTTGTTCTTTTTATGGCTGTGTAGCATTCCATGGTATGTATATACCACATTTTCTTTTCCAGTCTACCACTGATGGGCATTTAGGTTGATTTCCATGTCTTTCTGACAGCATGATTTTTTATATTGATTTTGATGGGGTCTACTTCTACTCATGCATATAGTATGAAGATTATTTTAAACTGAAGATATTTGAGATTCAAGAGATGCAGAAAGAGGCCTGTTTGGAGCTTTCCTTATCTGATTAAAGGCCAAGCCTTCTGAGAATGAAGCTGGTCATAAATTACTGCTTCTGGGAAGCTTCATTCAGAAAGGAGACAAAGTGAGGCTGCCATAAATCCCCTCTCTGGGGTAATTTTGCAGCCAAGAAGGAGAAAGACCACTTGCACCTGCATAAATAAACATTGTCACAAACTATCATACCTACCATTTGTTCCTCTGAAAGCCAATTTTTCTTTCAAAAAAAGAAAAGCTCATTTTTTCTTCCTATAGAAGTCTTTTCTCCCCATTCCCTTTCTGTTATTAAGTTGGTATATAAACCCTTATCTCTAGCTATTCAGTGGGCCTCTGCATCTAAACATGCCTGCACATATGTAAATAAGTTTTCCTCCTGTTAATCTGTATGTCAGTTAATTTGCAGGTTTCCAAACTCAGATCTAAACTTGTATAGGATCCTTCATCTACGTCCTTTTTAATGTATCTACTTTTCTCCTGTCCCTACCCCTGCTTAATGCCTGGCTACCTCTAATCAGTTCTAGATTTCTATGGTTTTGTCACTTCAAGAATGTTATTGTCTTCCCATTTCATGTTGCTATAAAGGAATACCAGAGACTGAATAATTTATGAGAAAAAGAGGTTTATTTGCCACATGGTTCTGCAGGCTCTACAAGAAGCATGGCACTAGTATCTGCTTCTGATAAAGACCTCAGGAAGCTTCCAATCATGGTGAGAGGCAAAGGAGAAGCAGGCATGTCACTTGATGAGGGAGGGAGGGAGCAAGAGAGAGAGGGGGGAGAAAGGTGCCAAGCTCTTTTTAATTAGATTTAGTGGGAACCAATAGAGCAAGAACTCAGTCATTACCACCAGGACTGCATTGAACGATTCATGAAGGATCCACTCCCATGACCCAAACATCTCCCACTAGGCCCCACAGCCAACACTGGGGATGAAGTTTCAACATGGGATTTGGAGGGGACAAAAATCATATCCAAATATATGTTATTACTGATATAAGTTATATATGATTCTGCTTATATAGTGCATAGTATATAACTCCCAAAAGTTATATATACTATATGATTCCACTTATATGCTATATATCTGTATATAGATATAGTACATAACTTTTTGGGGTCAGCTTTTTTCAATTAGCATAATTCTCTGGAGATTCTTCCACAGATTCTTCCACAATGTATGTCTCAGTAAATGGTTCCTGTTTATTGCTAGGTAGTATTCCATGGTATGGATCATTGTTTCTAGTTTGGGGATATTATGAATCAAGCCAATATAAACATTTGTAAACATTTATGTGGAGGTTTTTGTATGAACATAAGTCTTCATTTCTCTGGGATAAATGCCCAGGAGTGCAATTGCCGGGACATATGGTAGTTGTGTGTTTTGTTTTGTAATAAACTGCCAAACTGTTTTCCAGAGTGATGTGCCATTTTTTATTTCTACCAGTAGTATGTGACAATTAACAGTTTCTCCACTTTCTTCTCAGGCTTTGGTGTGGTCTCTATTTTTTGTTTAATTTTAGCCATTCAGATAAGTGTGTAGTCATATCTCATAGTGGTTCTTCAGAGTAATGTGCCATTTTATTTTCCACTAGTAATATATGACTGACATAGTTTCTTCAATCCTCTCAAGCATTTGGTTTTATCTATTTTTAAAATGTTTAGCCATTTGTATAGGTGTGTAGTGATATCTCATTGTAGTTTTAATTTGCATTTCTCTAATGTTTAATGAAGTTGCACTTCTTGTTATTTATTTGCCATCTGTACAGCTTCTTTGGTGAAATGTCTCTTCATGTCTTTTGTCAATGTTCCAATGTATTGTTTGCTTTTTTACTGTTGATTTTATATGTGTCTGTGTGTGGTATACTATGAATATGTGTACATATATGTATAAAATAAAATATGTATTCTATATCCCAGTTCTACGTTAGATATATAGCTTACAAATATTTCCTCCCATTCTGTAGTTTGTCTTTTCATCCTCTTAACAGGGTCTTTGGCAGAGCAAAATTTTTTAATAGTCTGGTTTATCAATTTTTACATTTATGGATTATGCTTTTGCTGTCAAGCCTAAGAAATCTTTGCCTAGACCTACATCCCCCAAATTTTATCATATATATGTATATATTTAAGTATAATAGTTTTACATTTTAAAGTTAAGTCCATAATCTATTTTATTTTCGTATAAAGTATGAGGCATAGACTGGGGCTCAATTTTTTGCCTGTGGATATCCAATTACTCCTGCACTCATTGTTTAAAAAGTATTTTTCCTCCATTGGATTGCTTTTTCACCTTCGTTTAAAAAAAAACAGTTGTGTATATTTGTGTAGGTCTATTTCTGGGTCCTCTGTTCAGTTGCAGTGATCTCTGTTTGTATACCTCCACCAATACCATGCAGTCTTGATGACTATAGCTATATAATAAGTCTTGAAGTGGATCGACGTGTTATGCCCATTGTATTCTTTCAAAATTGTTTTACATCTAGTTCCCTTGTATTCACATGTACATTTTAGATTAATCTTTTCTATATCTACAGAAACATTTCGGTAGGATTTTAATAGGAAAAATACCCATTTAAGGAGAATTGACATGTTGAATTTTCCAATCCATGAACAACAGCATGTTTCTCCATTTATTTAGATCTTCTTTGGTTTCTTTAATCAATATTGTGTAGTTTTCAGCATACAAGTCCTGTACATCTTTTGTTAGATTTACACCTAAGTATTGCATTATCTTTTTAGTAATTGAAAATGGTATTATCTTTTTAATTACAATGTCTATGTGTTTATTACTAGTACATAGAAAGAAATACAGTTGATTTTTATGTATTGTATCGTGACCTTGGTGTACTTGCTTATTCTAAGAGTGTTACTACAAATTCCTTGTGATTTTCTATTTGCACAATTATATCATCTGTAAATGGAGGTAATTTTCCCACTTCCTTTCTGATCTGTCTGCCTTTTTTTTTTTTTTTTTTTTTAGATGGAGTTTCGCTCTTGTTGCCCAGGCTGGAGTACAATGGCACGATCTCGGCTCACTGCAACCTCTGCCTTCCGGGTTCAAGCAATTCTCCTGCTTCAGCCTTCTGAGCAGTGGGGATTACAGGTGCCCACCACCACGCCCAGCTAATTTTTTTATATTTTTAGTAGAGATGGGGTTTCACCATGTTGGCCAGGCTGGTCCTGACCTCAGGCGATCCCCCTGCCTTGGCCTCCCAAAGTGCTGAGATTACAGGGATGAGCCACTGCACCCAGTCTCTGTATGCCTTTTATTTAACTTTTCTTGCCTTATTGCACTGGCTACAATTTCCAGCACTTTCTTGAAGAAGAATGATGAGGACAGACATACTTGCCTTGTTCCAAATATCACAGGAAATCATTCAGTCTCTCTTTTTTTTTTTTGAGACAGAGTTTTGCTCTTGTTACCCAAGCTGGAGTGCAATGGTGCAATCTCAACTCACTGCAATCTTTGCCTCCCAGGTTAAGCGATTCTCCTCCTCAGTCTCCTGAGTAGCTGGGATTACAGGTGCCCGCCACCATGCCCAGCTAATTTTTGTATTTTTTGTTTTTTTGTTTGAGGTGGAGTTTGGCTTTTGTTGCCCAGACTGGAGAGCAATGGTGCAATCTCGGCTCACTGCAACCTTCACCTCCCGGGTTCAAGCAATTCTCCTGCCTCAGCCTCCCAAGTAGCTGGGATTGCAGATGCCTGCCACCACACCCAGCTAATTTTTGTATTTTTAGTAGAGACGGGGTTTCAGCATGTTGGCCAGGCTGGTCTTGAACTCTTGACCTCAGGTGATCCACCTGCCTCGGCCTCCCCAAATGCTGGGATTACAGGCATGAGCCACCATGCCCAACCAAAATCATTCAGTCTTGTGCCATTAAGTATAATGTTAGCTGTAAGATTTTTATAGGTATTCCTTGTCAAATTAAGAAATTTTGCCTATATTCCTATTTTTCTGAGAGTGTTAAATCATGGATGGGAGATAATGCTTCTTCTGTATCAATTGATATGTTCATGTGTCTTTTCTTCATTAGCCTGATAATATGGTAGATTATATTGATTAATTTTCTAATATTGAACCAGCCTTTCATCCCAGGAATGAGCCCCACTTGTTGTATACTTTTTATATATTGCTTGATTTTATTTCCTGTTATTTTGTTAAACATTTCTGTGTCTATGTTCATAAGGATTATTGATCTGTAGTTTTTGGATTTTTGTTCCTGATATCCAGTAACCATTAGGCATCTAGGCCTGGATATTTTTAAGAAGTTTTAAAATTACAGATTCAGTTTTCTTAATAGTTATAGGGCTATTCAAATTACCTATTTCATATTGGGTGAGTTATGGTAGTTTGTATTTGTTGAGGAAGTAGTTCATTTTATCTAAGTTGTCAAATCCATGGGTATAGACTTGTTTATAGTATTTCCTTATGAAACTTTTGACAGCTCCAGAGTCTTTAGTGATATCCTGTTTTATTTCTGATATTAGTACTTCAAGTCTTGTCTTTCTTTGACCTTTTTAAAGAACAAGTTCGTTGTTTGATTGTCTCTGTTTTTTTTGTTGTTGTTTGTTTTGAATTTTATTGATTTTTGCTCTTTATTTTTTCCTTCTTCTGGCTTTGGGTTTATTTTATTTTTCTTCTAGGTTCTTGAATGGGAGCTTAGATTATTGATTTGAGACTTTTTCTCCATCTTAATTCATTTATTACTATAATTTTTCCTCCTACCGTTGTTATAGCTGTATCCCACAAATTTTGATATGTTGTATATTAATTTTCATACAATTCAGTGCATTTAAAATTTTTTCTTTGGGACTTCCTCTTTAATCTGTGAATTATTTAGACATGTGTTGTTTAATTTCCAAGTGTTTGGAGATTTCATATCATCTTTCTATTATTGATTTCTAGTTTGTTTCCATTGTAGTTAGATAATACCTTCTGTATCATTTTAATTTTTTAAAATTTGTTGAGATTTGTTTTATGGCCCAGGATATGATCTGTGTTAGTGTACGTTCTGTGAATACTTAAAAAAGAAATGTAATTCTGTTCTTGCTGGGTGGACCATCCTATAAATATCAGTTAGATCCTGTTGATTGATAGTATTGTTGGGTCCTTGCTGAGCCCTGCCTAGATGTTCTACTAATTGTTGACAAAGGAATGTTGAAGTCGCCAAACTATAGTTGTGGATTTGTCTATTTCTTCTTTCAGTTCTATTAATTTTTGCTTCACATATTTTGCAGATCTGTTGTTTTGTGCATACAAATTTAGCATTCTATGTCTTCTTTGTGAATTAACTTTTTAAGTCACTGTATAATGTCCCTTTTTGTCTCTGGTAGACTTTTTTCTCTAAAATCTACTTCACCTGATATTAATATGGCTACGCCTGCTTTCTTTTGGTTAATGCCTGCATTATATGTTTTTCTCATCCTTTTACATTAACCTTGCCTGTATTGTTATATTTGAAGAGTTTTTCTGTAGACAATATATATTTGAGTAATATTTTTAACTCATTCTGCCAATCTGTCTTTTAACTGGTGTGTTTTTAACGTAATTACTCCTATATCAGGATCTTAGTCTGCCGTTTTATTTTTTGCTTTCTGTTAGTTTTCTGTTTTTTGTTTATGCTTTTTTTTTTGCCTTCCTGTAGCTTACTTGAACAGTTTTTAGAGTATGATTTTGATGTGTCTATAACATTTTTGAGAATATCATCTTATATGGCTTTTTTAGTGGCTATTCTAGGTATCACATTATATATAGATAATTTATCACATTCTGTTTATGTCATCATTTCACCCAGCTGAGTGTAGTATAGCAACGTCACCTCTTTTTTTCCCTTTACTTCCCCATGTATAATTGTCTTAATTATTCCCTCTACATATATTTGGAACCATGTTAGGCAGTGTTAGAATTTTTGCTTCAGCATAATTTAGAAAAGTCAAGAGGAGAATAAAGCCTATGTATTCCCCTATTTTTTTGCTTACTGTGTTCTTTCTTCTTTCATAATGTTCCTGTATTCCTTTTTAAATGACATCCTTTCTGTTTAGATAACTTCCTTTTTAGCCATTCTTTTAGAGAAGGTCAGCTGATAACAAATTCTCGTAGTTTTCCCTCATCTGATAATGTCTTGATTTCATTTATTCTTGAAGAATATTTTCAGAGATTCTTCATTGCCAGTCCTATTTTTTCAGCCCCTAAAAAATTGAGTTACTTCCTTTGGCCTCCATGGTTTCTGACAAGAAGTCTTCTGCCATTCAAATTGTTTTCCCCGTAGAAGTAATGTGTTACTTTTCTCTGGCTGCTTTCAAGAGTTTGCTTTGTCTTAATTTTCAGAAGTTTGACTACAGTGTGTCTTGGTGTGGATTTATTAGGGTTACCCTATTTGAGATTTGCTCAGCTCCTTGAACATCCAAGTTTGTCTTTTCCTAAATTTAGGGGGATTTTTCACTTATTATTTGTTTGAGTACTTTTCAGCCCCATCTTCGTTATACTTTCCTTCTCTAATTCTGGTAACACAAATAGTAGATCTTTAATTATTATGCCACAAATCCATGATGCTCTGTTCATTATTTTTCAGTCTGTTATTTTTTTGTTCAGATTGAGTTGTTTCTTTTGTTCTATCTCTGGTTAACTAATTCTTTCTTCTGTCCCCTTTATTCTACTGTTGAACATATCAAGCCTTTCATTTTTGGTTATAGTGTATTTCAGTTCTTTTATTTCTTTGCTGAGACCTTTTTTTTTTTGCCTAGATATTACTGACCAAGAGAGACTTTCTATTCTTTTTATTTTTGAGACGGAGTCTCGCTCTGTCGCCCAGGCTGGAGTGCAGTGGCGCGACCTCGGCTCACTGCAAGCTCCGCCTCCTGGGTTCATGCCATTCTCCTGCCTCAGCCTCCCAAGTAGCTGGGACTACAGGCGCCTGCCACTGTGCCTGGCTAATTTTTTGTATTTTTAGTAGAGACGGGGTTTCACTGTGTTAGCCAGGATGGTCTCGATCTCCTGACCTTGTGATCCGCCCGGAGACTTTCTATTCTTTATTGAGACTTTCTAGTTTTTCATTTGTTTCAAACGTGTTTGCAATTGCTTACTAAAGCATTTTTATGGTGGCATCTTTAACATTCTTGTCAGATAATTCTAATATTTCTTTCATCTTAATGTTGGCATCTCTCAATTGTCTTTTTTTTCATTCACGTTGAGATCTTCCTAGTTCTTAGGATGACCAGTGATTTTTTTAATTGAAACCTGGACTTTTTCAGATTATGTTTTGAGACTCACGATCTTATTTAAACCTTCTACTTTAGTTGGATTTTTTCTGACACTGCTCTACCCATGCTAGTCATTTTCTGCATAACAGGGATGTTACTTTTTCTAGTATCTGGGACAGATGATCTAAGATAAAAAAAATTTTGTTCCTTTAATATAAATAAAAACTTTTTTTTGAGAGAGAGAGACAGAGTCACATGTCACACTCTGTCACATAGGCTGGAGTGCAGTGGAATAATCATGGCTCACTGCAACTTCAAACTTTTGGGGTCAAGCAATCCTCTGGCCTCAGCCTCCCTAGTGGCTAGGACTACAGGTGTGCACCACCATACCTGGCTAATTAAAAAAAAAATTTTATGTAGAGATAGGGAGTCTCGCTGGGCAGCCCAGGCAAGTCTTGAACTCCTAACCTCAAGCAATCCTCCCACCTTGGCCTCCCAAAGTGCTGGGATTACAGGGTGAGCTACCACACCTTGCTGGAGAAATGTTTTGAGGCCAGGTATGGTGGCTCATGCCTGTAATCCCAGCACTTTGGGAGGCTGAGGCAGGTGGATCACTTGAGTTCAAGACCAGCCTGGCCAACATGGTGAAACTCTGTCTCTACTAAAAATACAAAAAAAATTAGCCAGGCCTGGTGGCATGTGCCTGTAATCCCAGCTACTCGGGAGGCTGAGGCAGGAGAATTGTTTGAACCCAGGAGGTGGAGGTTGCGGTGAGCCGAGATGGCACCACTGCCTCCAGCCTGGACAAGAGAGTGAGACTGTGTCTTTAAAAAAAAAAAAAAAAAAGCCTTTTGGGCCCACTCTCCTCCCTGGAAATGTGTGTGGTACATACTTAACTACTGATTCAGTTATTTTAACTGGATTAAGTCTATTCAATTTTACTATTTTTCTTCAACCAGTTTTTCCAGGGTATTCATTCTCATAGAGTTGTTCATAGGTTTTTCTTTTGAATGTTAATCTCTGCTATATCTTTTTTTTTTTGAGAGACAGAGTTTCACTCTTGTTAACCAGGCTGGAGTGCAATGGCACCATCTCAGCTCACTACAACCTCTGTCTTCTGGTTTCAAGTGATTTTCCTGCCTCAGCCTCCTGAGTAGCTGGGATTACAGGTGCACACCACCACCACCACGCCCAGCTAATTTTTGTACTTTTAGTAGAAATGAGGTTTCACCGTGTTGGCCAGGCTGGTCTCGAACTCCTGACCTCATGATCCGCCTGCCTCAGCCTCCCAAAGTGCTGGGATTAAAGGCATGAGCCACCATGCCCAGCCCAATCTCTGCTATATCTTTAGTTTTGTCTATGCCAAATATTATTTACTTATGCCTTTTTTTCTTTTCTCAATCAGATAATTATCCTTTTTTTTTTTTTTTTTTTGAGATAGGGTCTCCCTTTGTCACCTAGTCTGGAGTGCAATGGCATGATCACAGCTTGCTGCAGCCTTAACCTCCTGGACTCACTCCATCCTCCCACCTTAGCCTCCAGAATAGCTGGTACTATAGATATGCACCACCATGCCTGGATAATTTTCATACCTTTTATAGAGCCAGAGTTTTGCCATGTTGTTCAGGCTAGTGTCGAACTCCTGGGCTCAAGCCATCTGCCCTCCTCAGCCTCCCAAAGTGTTGGAATCATAGGCATAAGCCCTGCTTTAGCCATGATTACATATATAAAGATTCCTTTATAATATAAGCATTTAACAGTATGTATTTCCAAGTAGCACTTTAGTTGCATCTTCCAAGTTTTGGTATGTAGCATTTTCATTATTACTCAGGAAATATTTTCAGATTTTCATTATAAACTATTTTCTTCAAGTTTAAGCTTTAAAACTTTACATGGGGGGTTTATGATTTTTAATTATTGATTTCTAATTTAATTAAATTGAGGTCAAAAGATGTTACCTTGGCTGGGTGTGGTGGCTCACATCTGTAATCCCAACACTTTGGAAGGCCGAGGCAGGTGGATCACTTGAGGTCAGGAGTTCGAGACCAGCCTGGCCAACATGGTGAAACCCCGTCTCTACTAAAAATAGCCGGGTGTCCTGGCGCATGCCTGTAATCCCAGCTGCTCGAGAGGCTGAGGCAGGAGAATCGCTTGAACCCAGGAAGTGGAGGTTGCAGTGAACTAAGATCGCGCCACTGAACTCCAGCCTGGGCGACAGAGTGAGGCTTTGTCTCAAAAAAAAAAAAAAAGAAGAAAGAAAGAAAAAAGATGTTGTCTTTATAATATAAATTATTGGTGTCTGTTAGATTTATTTTGTGATCTAATATGTTGTCATCTTATTTAAAAATGTTATGTGTAGTTTAATATAATGGGGATATTTAAACTGTAGAACATAGGGTTCTATCCCTATATGTATCTTTTAGACCAAGCCCATTCCTTGAATTCTTCAAATCCAAATTTGGATTTCCTAGCTATTTTCTATTTGGTTGATCTATCAAATACAGGAACAGGTATGTTTAAAACCCCACATATGATTATGGACTCACCAATTTTTATTTTAAATCTGTTTGCCAGGCGCAGTGGCTCACACCTATAATCCCAGCATTTTGGCAGGCTGAGATGGATGGATCACCTGTGGTCAGGAGTTCTTGACCAGCCTGACTAACATGGCAAAACCCCATCTCTACTAAAAATACAAAAATTAGCCAGGTGTGGTGGCGAGCGCCTGTAATCCCAGCTACTCAGGAGGCTGAGGCAGGAGAATCCCTTGAACCTGGGAGGCAGAGGTTGCAGTGAGCCAAGATGGCCCCACTGCACTCCAGCCTGGGCAACAGAGCAAGACAGCGTCTCAAAAAAAAAAAAATTCTGTTTGCTTTATAAATTTTGAGGTTATATTAGATACATTCAGTTGCAGAATTGTCCTATAATGCTTTTTGCCATTAGGACTTTTTTTCTGATATTAGTACAGGTTTTCAGATACTGATATTCTGATAACTGATACTCATATTTAGTATTGTACACGTATGTTTTCCATGTCTTTACTTTCATTTTACTGGGTGATGGGCAGAATGATAGCCCTCAAAGATGTCTACATCCTAATCCTTGGACCTTGTGAATGTTATGTTACATGGCAAAGGGAATTAAGGTTGTACATGGAATTAAGGTTACTAATCAACTGACCTTAAAATAGGGAGATTTTCCTAAATTGTCCTGCTAGGTGCAGTGGAATCCCAAGGATCATTAAGATTGGAAGAGCGGCTAGAGAGGAGAGAGACAGAGTGAGGTGGATATGTGAATATGAAAGAAAGGTATAGAGAGATGCAACATTGGTGGCTTTGAAGATGAAGGAAGGAGGTCACCAGAAGCTGGAAAAGCAAGAAAAGAGACTTTTCTAAAACCTCCAGAAAGGAATGTAGTATTGCAGACACGTTGTTTTTAGCCCTGGGAGACTTGTGTCAGACTTCTGACCTACATAACTGTAAGATAATACATATGTGGTGTTTTAAGCTACTACATTTGTAGTAATTTGTTAAAACAGTAAGCAGAAAACTGATAAACAGTGTTTTAAAGTTTTAGTTATGTCATTTGTAAAAAGCATTTAGCTGTATTATTTTTAATCCAATGTGATGTTTTTGTCTTTTCATAAATGAACTTGGGAGACTGAGTATTGCTTGAGGCCAGGAGTTCAAGACCAGCTTGGGGAACATAGAAAGACCCTTTCTGTATAAATACATACATACATACATACATACATACATACATACATATGTGAAACAAACTGTTTGTCCTTATTGTGATTACTGATACATTTGGATTTATTTTTCTAATATTGTTTTGTACTTTCAATCTTCTGGGGCTTTTCCTCTACTTTCCTGCTTTTTACTGGATTAAGTTTTCTTTCTTTTTTATTCCACTTGTTTGGAAGTAACACATTCTTTTTCTTTTTAATCCCAGGTGCAGATGGTTGATTGTATTTCTTAGTTTAGAGTACATTATCAACTTTGGTCTGTGCAGGAATCCCCTTATTTTATTACTTCATTTTCCCCTAACTTTCAGCACTCCTGTTTCTCTATTTACATACTTAGCCTGTATGTTTAATATATGTCTTTAAATGTATGTTTATGCTTACAAAATACTGTTTTGTCGTTTTGTCCCTGTAAAATATGTTCAACATCCAGGTATGCATTTTAAGTTTCTTATTCCATTTCTAGCTTTTTAAAAAACTCGAATTGTGTTTTTGAGATATAGTCACGTTGTTTTTGAACATCAGGTTTTTTGCGTATGACCTCTGTGTGACGTTCAATAGTGTACATTACCATTACCATTTTATTCTTTATTTTTCCTATTATTGGACAACTACATTTAACTCAGTACCCAGCTATTACAAACAAGGCCATGATGGACTCATTGTATATGTTTCCTTACAAATCAGTGTAAGAAGTTCTGTGATATATTTATACAGAATCTGGATAAATACATACATTTATTTTCATTAAATACTTCTAGAATGCTTTCCAAAGTTACTGTACTAGTAGCCATTTCCTTCAGATGTGTATAAGTTGTCATTACCTCACATCCTTGCCAACACTTGATATTTTCTAGCTTTGTATTTCTTTTTCATTTTGCTGAATATAAAAGTGATTTTATTTTTAATTTGTATGTATGTGATTACTCATGAGTTTGGGCATTTCTTTTCTATTTTCTATAGCATTGACTATCTTTTAAATATTTATTTGCATAGGTTCTTTGTGAGTTCTAAATGTCAATCTTTTGTTGGTTTTAGACATTGGAAATATTTTCTGCATTATGCCATCTGCCTCTTTTTTTATTATGCCCATCTTTGAGCAGAAATCATAAATATTGAAGTAAATATATAAATCTTTTTGCTTTATAATATGTACTTTTTGTCTGTTGTTTAGTCATTTCCTACCCTTACAGCACAAAAATATTATCCTAAATTTTTTTTCTTTTCTTTTTTTCTTTTGAGATGGAGTCTCCCTCTGTCACCCAGGCTGGAGTGCAGTGGTACGATCCCAGCCCACTGCAACCTCCACCTCCCAGGTTCAAGCGATTCTCCTGCCTCAGCCTCCTGAGTAGCGGGGACTACAGGTGAGCACCACCACGCCCAGCTAATTTTTGTATTTTTAGTAGAGACGGAGTTTGACTATGTTGGCCAGGCTGGTCTTGAACTCCTGACCTCAAGTGACCCACCCGCCTGGGCCTCCCAAAGTGCTGGGATTACAGGCATGAGCCACCATGCCTGGCCGAGAGGTTACTGTTTTTTGTTGTTTATTTATTTTGTTGAGACAGTCTCGCTCTGTTGCCCAGGCTGGAGTGCAGTGGCGCGATCTTGGTTCACTGCAACCTCCACCTCCCAGGTTCAGGTTATTCTCGTGCCTCAGCCTCCCAAGTAGCTGGGATTACAGGTGCCGACTACCATGCCCAGCTAATGTTTTGTATTTTTAGTAGAGATGGGGTTTTGCCATGTTGGCCAGGCTGGTCTCGAACTGCTGGACTCAAGTGATCTGCCCTCCTCGGCCTCCCAAGTGCTGGGATTACAGGCATGAGCCACTGCGCCTGGCCAATTTTTTCTATTAGTTTTATTGTTTACCATTTACATCTAGATCTTTAATCAATGTGAAGTCCAACTTTATGTGGTATAAGCATGTATCCAGGTTATTATTTTCCATTTATGAGGCAAATTTTCCCAACATAATCTGCTAAACAGTCTGCCCTTTACTTATTGTTTTTGGTGTAAACGTTATCATTTCTCAAGTTGCTATATGAATATATGTATTTTTAAGCTCCTTGTGTTATTCTGTTGGTTGATTTATGTGATCTTGTGTTAGTTTTCTTATTACTTTAACTTTGTAGCCTATCTTTGTATTTGACAGGACAAGCTCATCTCATGCCTTTTATTGTAAAAGATAAATTAGCTATTTATGAAAATATATTGTTTTATACTGATATTAGAATGAGTTACATTCCTCAAAAATCTACCTGGAATTTTAATAAGATTTTATGAATTTGTAGAACTCAATAGAGAGAGTAGGCTACTTCTGTTAAGTCATTCCATACATAAATGTGGTATATTTCTCCATTTGTTCAAGTAGTTTTATATCCTTTAATAGCATTAAAATTTTTCTCCATAATGGTCCTGTGAATATTTTATTGAATTTAATCTGATTCTTTATAGATTTTGTTGTTATTGCAGGACATATTTTACTTTAGATAGTATTTTCTACTTGGTTATTACTGGTATGGAGGAACACTTTTTCCCCCTTGGTTGATACTGTATGTAGGACCTTTGATAAAGTCTTCAGAAAGATGACTTTAGCAAAGGTGCTAGATTCTAGTGATTTTTTTTCATAGATGATTATTTCATCTGCAAATACCAATACTTTTATCTCGTCTCTTCCACACCTTATACTGCTTAAGCCTTTTTCAAGTTTTGTAGTAGTGGCCAGCATCTGTTTACTCTGCCAAGAAGTAGTGGTTCTGGTAGGTATTCCTTTCTTCATCCTAATCTTACTGAGACTTTCTAAGGTTTCCTCATTAAGTATAATGTTTGCAGTAGACTTTTGATATATAGTCTTTTTAAAGATAAATGTTTCCATATATATCTATTATATGTAAGTGTTCAACTTTATTTTTTTCTATTACTATTAACAGTTTATTATAAGTTTGATAAACTATAAAACCATCCAGACTAGTTCTTTTTTAGGGGGTGTCAGGTCTGTGATTACCATTTCAGTTATTTTAATAATTATTATCTATTCAAAAATTTTATGACATTTGTACCAATTTGTCATTTCTATTTTCCTATAAATTTATCTAAGCACTTAGTTTTTCACTCATTTATTTACTATAGTCTTTATAGTTACTTCTTTTTTATTCTGTGTTTTAAGTTGTTGTACCTTTTCGTTTTTTGGACAGCCTTCCTCTAATTTTTCTGTTTTATATATACATATATAATTATATATATGTATATGTATATATAATTATATATTGTATAATATATAATTATATATGTATATATATAATTATATATTATATAATATATAATTATATATGTATATATAATTATACATAATCTATTTTATATATACATATTTCAAAATAACTTCATTTGTTTTGGCTAATTTCTATTCTTTTTTTTGAGACGGAGTCTTGCTCTGTCCCCCAGGCTGGAGGGCAGTGGCGCGATCTCAGCTCACTGCAACCTCTCCTCCTGGGTTCATGCCATTCTCCTGCCTCAGCTTCCTGAGTAGCTGGGACTACAGGCACCTGCCACCACGCCCGGCTAATTTTTTTGGTACGCTTAGTAGAGACGGGGTTTCACCGTGTTAGCCGGGATGGTCTTGATCTCCTGACCTCGTGATCCGCCCGCCTTGGCCTCCTGAAGTGCTGGGATTACAGGCGTGAGCCACCGCGCCCGGCCACTCTATTCTTTATTTATACTTTAATTGATTTCTGCCCTTATCTTTATTACATCCTCTTTCCTCTTTGTGTTTGCTTATTGCTTTTTTAAAATGTTTGAACTCATTTGCTTTAAATATTTCTTTTTTTTTCTGACACATGCATTTAAAACAAAAAACTTCCATCTAAATTCTACTTTTTCTCTGCCCCACAAATGTGGCCCCGTTATATTTTCACTGTTGTTAAGTTCCAAGAACATTGTACTTTTCTTTAAGATTTCCTCTTTAACTAAAATGTTACTTAATAATTTGCTATTTAGTTTTCAGTAAAATAAGATTTGTTTAAAGAAATTTTTTGGTAATAATTTAAAAATATTTTTGCAGTTTGATAGATATATCTGCTTTGATTTACCTAGATTTCTTGACCGTTTCTTTCTAGAGTAGTATTCAGCCATTTTTTTTTTTTTTTTTTTTTTTTGAGACGGAGTCTCTATCGCCCAGGCTGGAGTGCAGTGGTGCAATCTCGGCTCACTGCAAGCTCCGCCTCCCGGGTTCACGCCTCAGCCTCTCCGAGTAGCTGGGACTACAGGTGCCCGCCACCACGCCCGGCTAATTTTTGTATTCAGCCATTTTTTAAGATCATTCTATTGTGTGCTCAAAAATAATGTATTTTTTGTTCTTGTGATGAATTGTTTCTTAATATATTGTTGCACATCAATTGTGATTTTCAAATATTCCTTATTTTTACTTATCTTTGAGTGATGTTTCTCAACGTAATATATTAAAAACTCCATCTTAGTTGCTGATTGTCTATTTCTTTCAGTATTTTTTTGGTTTTTCCTTTATGTATCTTGAGGCTCCATTATTGAGTGTATATATTTTCTTTTTTTTTTTTTTTCCCACATTAACTCTTTAGTTGCTGCTTTTGGGGGTGGTCCAGATCTAGGGGAGGGGCAGGACAGCAGGAGCCCTCCAGGGGCAACAGCCGTTTCTACTCTGTAGAGAAGTATTTCCGGGTTTTTTTGTTTTTTGTTTTTTGTTTTTTTTTGAGACGGAGTCTCGCTCTGTCATCCAGGATGGAGTGCAGTGGTGCGATCTCGGCTCACTGCAGCCTCCACCTCCAGGTTCAAGCGATTCTCCTGCCTCAGTCTCCCGAGTACCTGGGATTACAGGTGTGTGCCACCATACTCGGCTAATTTTCGTAATTTTAGTAGAGACGGGGTTTCACCATGTTGGCCAGGCTGGCGTCAAACTCCTGACCTCATGATCCACCCACCTCGGCCCCCAAAGTGCTGGGACTACAGGTGTGAGCCACCACGCCTGGCCGTATTTCAGTATTTTATTTGTTTTTTTTTAATTCCCATTTTACAGATGAATGTTTTATAGTATTTTACCGACTGGTAGAGGTGTGTCAACTCTGGACCCACACTGCTATGAATCTGGGTATGTGTGTTGAGGGCAAGTGACAGGAGATAATCTAATTAACCTCCCAATATAGAGTATTTCAGGCTGGGCCTGCCAATATAGAGTATACCCAATATAGAGTATTTCACGCCTATAATACCAGCACCCTGGGAGGCCGAGGTGGGTGGATCACCTGAGGTCAGGAGATCGAGACCAGCCTTGCCAACACGGTGAAACCCCTTCTCTACCAAAAACACAAAAAATTTGCCAGGTGTGGTGTTGGGCGCCTGTAATCCCAGACACTTGGGAGGCTGAGGCAGGAGAATTGCCCGAACCCAGGAGGTGGAGGTTGCAGGGAGCCGAGACCATGCCACTGTACCATTCCAGCCTGGGCAACAAGAGCGAAACTCAGTCAGCCGAAGGAAGATCAGCAGGGGCCGGACTCTTGGCCGAGCTTTCAGCGTGGCTGTTCCTGAATCGCTCACTGTGTTAAATCGATTGTCTCCATAATAGATGCCATCAAAGCCCCTGGTTCCCTCCTCCGGGGCCTCCTGGGTAATGATCCAGGGCGGGTTGGTGGCGTAGAGGGAGGTGCTGGGGGTCGTGGTGTGCTTCTTCCTGAAGAGTTTGCTGAAGGTGCCCTGCACTGTCTGGTTCTTTTTCACGCTGCCGCAGCCTGCACGGGCGCTGGGGAAGGACCTTCCCTCCCTCGCCCTGCCCTGCCCCGGACTGAACTCAGAACGGTCTCCCCAGGGGACTCTGTCTATGGTGGAATTTCCTAAATGCCAGGGAATTCCAGTTAATCACTGCTGTCTCATAGCCCCCTAATCAAACTATTCTTCAGGTTTGGATTTCACCTTCCATTCACCTTTTTCCAGAAAAAAGCATTACATGAAGGAGTTACTATAAATTATAATTCACCAACAATGGGATTTGAGGTGAGGGGAAGGGGAGGGTGAATGTCCAAGGCTAGTCAGTATACAGTTATTTAATATAAATTTTGACCCAAGCAGATTTTTTAAATTGCCTTGACTTTTACCCCTGATGACAACTATACCCACAATCTGAACTGTTGCCACTTACTTCCAGTGAGAAGGCAGGAAATCACTGTCCAAAGGTGGGAATAGGAGATTTATTTTAAATATATCATACCACAAACATGACGGCTTACCCTCCTCCCCAGGCTGCAGCCACCACTAAGCCTTAAAACACCAGTATAAAACAGACTCCATCCTCCTCAAAAGCTTCTTAGGGTTTTTTCATTATTTCCTAAGTTCCTAAGTTCTCTGTCTCTCTCTCTCTTTTTTTTGAAACAGAGTCTTTCTCTGTCACCTACACTGGAATGCAGTGGCACAATCTCAGGTCAGCTCACTGCAACCTCCACCTCCTGGGTTCAAGTGATTCTCATGCCTCAGCCTCCTGAGTAGCTGGGATTACAGGTATGTACCACCACACCTGGCTAATTTTTGTATTTTTAGTAGAGATGAGATTTTGCCACATTGGCTAGGCTGGTCTCGAACTCCTGGCCTCATGTGATCCACCCGCCTCAGCCTCCCAGAGTGCTAGAATTACAGGCATAAGCTGCGGTGCCCAACCTCCTAAGTTCTATAATGTTTCAATGTATGGTTCCTCCATGACTGGTCTTGTAGTATCTGCAACCCATGCTAATCTGCCGTCTTGGCAAGAACCAGAATCAATATATTTCTCTTCTCTGCCATTCCCTCCATTCTTCTTATGGAATATCTCTGGGACTTATATTAGAGTTTTTCTGTCTATCTTCCATGTCTCCTGTGGCAGCTTTAAAACCTTGTCCCCAAATTCTTTACCACTCGTTTATTCAAGAGGTAGGACATATGTCCCCTCATCTTGAATTTGGTCTCTGTGACTGCTTGACCAATGGAAAGCACGGTGAAAGTGATACTTGCTGTTGTAACCCAGCTACCATGTTTTAAAGAAGCCCAGGCCACATAGACAGGACACATGCAGGTATTATGGTTCACTGCCAGCGTCAATCATGGAAAAGAGGTCACCTCCAAATGATACTAGCTCACTGCCACTATGTCACTCCCAGCCTTTGAGCCTTTCTACCTGAGGCCTCAGGCATCATAGAGCAGAGACAATTCATCTCCATTGGGTCTTGTCTGAATCCCTGACCCATGGAGTCCATGAGCATAATATGTCTGTTCTACACCTTTAAGTTTCAGTGTGGTTTATCACAGTAGTTAACATCTTTAAATGCTCTTTCATAATTTTTATCTTTTCTGTTATTGGGCAGATCTTAAAAATCTTCCTTTATCTCAAATAAAAGGGTTTACTGAACAACAAAATAAATGATAGAATTGAATTATAACCTAAATAATAAATACCCATGTGTCCATATATAATTCCATAGTTACATACCAATTTACTAATTTAGTCTTCATTAGCTTCCAGACTAAAGTTTATACTATCTATTGAGGTTTTATTACAATGAATAAGTTTCATTTCTAAAATTTCTGGTTGGCTATATTTATATGGATCCATTCTTACTTTATTTCAGTCTTTTTTTATTTCATAATTTACTATCTTTTGTGGGTATAACTTCTAAGTTTATCTCTGCAAGCATCTTAAACAGTTTTATTTTGAATGACACTTTTTGAAAATATCTCCCTTTTCATTCCTCTCTCTACTTATGTTCATTTCCTAGACCCTGGACATGGTCTAGAATCAGGTTGTATAGTAATGATTTGGGCTTCTGACCCAACATGATACTGGAAATAGTACAGATGACTACATTAAATCTGTTGGCTGCAGAGCCCAGTACATATTCTGGATGTTGTTTCTGTGTCCTCCAGCCTTCATAGGCCTGCAACATACCGTAATGTATAGCTTCAGGAATTTTTTGGCAATGGCTTTTCAACCTACCTTGACCCACCCTACCTCTTGGCTCTAACCAATGACACTGGCTTTTATTCTCCGTTTTTCACAGTGAACATTTTGTTCCTGAGAGCCCATAAGAGCCAAACTAATGGTAGCCATTGCCAACTTCCCATCCTGATAGCTTGGAAATCCAAGGATTTTATCCCTGCTCACCATTTTACATCTGTTCCATTTCTGGTTTTCCTTTTTTTTGTTTTTTTTTTTTTTTTTGAGATGGAGTCTCGCTCTGTCCCCCAGGCTGGAGTGCAGTGGCATGATCTCAGCTCACTGCAACCTCTGCCTCCTGGCTTCAAGCAATTGTCATGCCTCAGCCTCCTGAGTAGTTGGGATTACAGGTGCATGCCACTACGCCCAGCTAATTTTTATATTTTTAGTAGAGACAGGGTTTCGCCATGTTGGCCAAGCTGGTCTCGAACTCCTGACCTTGGCCACCCGCCTCAGCTTCCCAAAGTGCTGGGATTACAGGTATGAGCCACCGTGCCTGGCCTTGCATTTTTTTTTTTTTTTTTTTGGCGGGTGGCGGGGGTAGTGGGGGAGACGGAGTTTAGCTCTTGTTGCCCAGGCTGGAGTGCAATGGCCTGATCTCGGCCCACTGCAACCTCCACCTCCTGGGTTCAAGTGATTCTCCTTTATCAGCCTCCCAAGTAGCTGGGATTACAGGTGCATGCCACCACGCCTGGATAATTTTTGTATTTTTGGTAGAGACAGGGTTTCATCATATTGGTCAGTCTGGTCTCAAACTCCTGACTTCAGGTGATCCACCTGCCTTGGCCTTCTGGGATTACAGGCGCGAGCCACTATGCCCAGCCGCATTTTTTTTTAATTTTCAATTTTTACCTGTTACTGCTGTATTTAGAGCAGAACATGGTACACAGAAGCATAAACTTACTTCACCAGCTTGACCAGAAAACCTTTGTTACTTTCACTTTGTAACATTCTGTTTCAGTGGTTTTTTTGTTTGTTTGTTTGTTTTTGGGGTTTTTTTGTTTGTTTTTTTGAGACTGAGTCTCACTCTGTTGCCCAGGCTAGAGTGCAGTGGCATGATGTCAGCTCACTGCAATCTCTGCCTCCCGGGTTCAAGCAATTCTCGTGCCTCAGCCTCCCAAGTAACTGGGACTACAAGCGTGAGCCACCATGCCTGGCTAATTTTTCTGTTTTTGGTAGAGAGGGGTTTCCACCATGTTGGCCAGGCTGGTCTTGGACTCCTGACCTCAGGTGATCTCCCCACCTTGGCCTCCCAAAGTTTTGGGATAATAGGCATGAGCCACCATGCCCAGCCTGTTTCAGTGTTATATAAACACAACAAATACTTTAATAATGTTTTTTAAAAGAGTTACATATATTTGAAAATTAAGTCAAACTTTTGGTTGAAGAATGAATGTCCAATTAGTCACATACTTTGAAGATATTAAACTCTACAGAAAATAGCTATTTATATGGGAGAATCATATGAACGAATTATGCTTCCAAGAATAAGACAAATTCATCACTAAATGGAAAACAACAAAAAATGCACAAACATGATAAAGAAATTAATTATTTATTTTTAGGAGAATTACATAATATCAGACAGACCAATTCCAATTCTTGTATATCTGTAAGTCTAATTTCAGTACATAAGTCTATTTTTAAATAGCATCTCCAGTATACATAGCTTAAACTATATAAACATGTCTACATAATAAATGTTAAAATTTTCAGTTTATATCTATTTTAAAATGTATGACTAATTTAAAATTATGTTAGTATAATTTTCTTTAAAGTTACAACTTTATGCATAAACCTTAATGGGGTTACTTTATGATTGTTTAAAATAATCTAACATGTAGAGTTACAAAGAAATACTAATTTTGATAAAAATGTATTCTATATGGATAATTCCAGTCTTAAAAATCTGCTCTTCATCTCAGATAAAAGAGTTTGCTGAGGGTGGAGCCAAGATGGCCGAATAGGAACAGCTCCGGTCTCCAGCTCCCAGCCCCAGCGACACAGAAGACGGGTGATTTCTGCATTTCTGCTTGAGGTACCGGTTTCATCTCACTAGGGAGTGCCTAACAGTGGGTGCAGGACAGTCCGTGAAGCGCACTGTGCGCGAGCTGAAGCAGGGCGAGGCATTGCCTCACTGCGGAAGCGCAAGGGGTCAGGGAGTTCCCTTTCCTAGTCAAAGAAAGGGGAAACAGACGGCACCTGGAATATCGGGTCAGTCCCATCCTAATACTGCGCTTTTCCAATGGGCCTGGAAAACGGCACACCAGGAGATTGTGTCCCGCACCTGGCTCGGAGGGTCCTATGCCCACGGAGTCTTGCTGATTGCTAGCACAGCAGTCTGAGATAAAGCTGCAAGGCGGCAGCGAGGCTGGGGGAGGGGCGCCCGCCATTGCCCAGGCTTGCTTAGGTAAACAAAGCAGCCAGGAAGCTCGAACTGGGTGGAGCCCACCACAGCCCAAGGAGGCCTGCCTGCCTCTGTAGGCTCCACCTCTGGGGGCAGGGCACAAACAAACAAAAACTCAGCAAGAACCTCCACAGACTTAAATGTCCCTGTCTGACTGACAGCTTTGAAGAGAGTAGTGGTTCTCCCAGCACGCAGCTGGAGATCTGAGAACGGACAGACTGCCTCCTAAAGTGGGTCCCTCACCCCTGAGCAGCCTAACTGGGAGGCACCCCCCCAGTAGGGACAGACTGACACCTCATTCAACTGGGTACTCCTCTGAGACAAAACTTTCAGAGGAACTATCAGACAGCTGAATTTGTGGTCTCACGAAAATCCGCTGTTCTGCAGCCACCGCTGCTGACACCCAGCCAAACAGGGTCTGGAGTGGACCTCTAGTAAACTCCAACAGACCTGCAGCTGAGGGTCCTGTCTGGTAGAAGGAAAACTAACAAACAGAAAGGACATCCACACCAAAAACCCATCTGTACATCACCATCATCAAAGACAAAAAGTAGATAAAACCACAAAGATGGGGAAAAAACAGAGCACAAAAACTGGAAACTCTAAAAAACAGAGCACCTCTCCTCCTCCAAAGGAACGCAGTTCCTCACCAGCAACGGAACAAAGCTGGATGGAGGATGACTTTGATGAGTTGAGAGAAGAAGGCTTCAGACGATCAAACTACTGTGAGCTACGAGAGGAAATTCAAAACAATAGCAAAGAAGTTAAAAACTTTGAAAAAAAATTAGAAGAATGGATAACTAGAATAACCAATGGAGAGAAGGGCTTAAAGGAGCTGATGGAGCTGAAAGCCAAGTTTCGAGAACTACACGAAGATTGCAGAAGCCTCAGTAGCAGATGCGATCAACTGGAAGAAAGGGTATCGCTGATGGAAGATGAAATGAATGAAATGAAGAGAGAAGGGAAGTTTAGAGAAAAAAGAATAAAAAGAAATGAACAAAGCCTCCAAGAAATTTGGGACTATGTGAAAAGACCAAACCTACGTCTGATTGGTGTACCTGAAAATGATGGGGAGAATGGAACCAAGTTGGAAAACACTCTGCAAGATATTATCCAGGAGAACTTCCCCAATCTAGCAAGGCAGGCCAGCATTCAGATTCAGGAAATACAGAGAATGCCACAAAGATACTCCTCGAGAAGGGCAACTCCAAGACACATAATTGTCAGATTCACCAAAGTTGAAATGAAGGAAAAAATGTTAAGGGCAGCCAGAGAGAAAGGTCGGGTTACCCACAAAGGGAAGCCCATCAGACTAACAGCTGATCTCTCAGCAGAAACTCTACAAGCCAGAAGAGAGTGGGGGCTGATCTTCAACATTCTTAAAGAAAAGAATTTTCAACCCAGAATTTCCTATCCCGCCAAACTAAGCTTCATAAGTGAAGGAGAAATAAAATACTTTACAGACAAGCAAACGCTGAGTGATTTTGTCACCACCAGGCCTGCCCTAAAAGAGCTCCTGAAGGAAGCACTAAACATGGAAAGGAACAACCGGTACCAGCCACTGCAAAAACATGCCAAATTGTAAAGACCATCGAGGCTAGGAAGAAACTATAGCAACTAACGAGCAAAATAACCAACTAACATCATAATGACAGGATCAGATTCACACATAACAATATTAACGTTAAATGTAAATGGGCTAAATGCTCCAATCAAAAGACACAGACTGGCAAACTGGATAAGGAGTCAGGA